>NC_057820.1:21572692-21873076 GCF_910594005.1 Cervus elaphus
CACATCTATGTGATAAGCTCACAGGTAGAATTATTCACAAGCTCAAGTAAAGTAAACTGAGATGCATAGATGGAAAGGCCACAGAATTCCAAGCAAGCTTTCTGACTTAGGAGGCACTATTCTTTCCATTACTTTATGGTATTGAATCTCAGCTTTCTGTTCCTAGATGACAGTCATACCGATCACACAGTTCTAAAACTTGATGGAGTGGAATCCTTACTAGGCTTCCTCCTGAGTAGGTTGTGAGAATTATACCAAGTCAACACGTGAAAATTACTTAGAATAGTGCCTACCAGTTCTGTGTCTATGTGTGTACCAAAATGGATATGTACATTTGTATATATAATACACATGTGTGTACATAATATATACATATATAAGTGTAAAAATATGTGTGCAAACATGCACACACATACATTTTAGTACATACACACAACTTGACAACGGATGCATATGTGCATGCTAAGTCACTTTAGTTGTGTCTGACTCTTTGCAATCCTAGAACTGTAGCCCTCCTGGCTCCTCTTTCCATGGGATTCTCCAGGCAAGAACACTGGAGTGGGTTGCCATTCGCTCCTTCAGGGGATCTTCCCGACCCAGGGATTGAACCCACACCTGTTATGTCTCCTGCATTGGTAGGTGGGTTCTTTATCACTAGTGTCACCTGGGAATCGCTGAAAAGGCATTTGTAAATAACAATTATAACCAGATTAGCTACTCAAGTAGAACAGCTTACCAGATCTCAAACCCTCAGTTCAGTTCAGTTCAGCCGCTCAGTCGTGTCTGACTCATTGTGACCCCATGGACTGTAGCACACCAGGCCTCCCTGTCCATTACCGACTCCCAGAGTTGACTCAAACCCATGTCCACTGAGTCAGTGACGCCAGCCAACCATCTCATCCTCTGTCGTCCCCTTCTCCTCCCTCCTTCAATCTTTCCCAGCATCAGGGTCTTTTCAAATGAGTCAGTTCTTCACATCAGGTGGCCAAAGTATTGGAGTTTCAGCTTCAGCATTAGAACTTCCAATGAACACCCAGGACTGATCTCCTTTAGGATGGACTGGTTGGATCTCCTTGGAGTCCAAGAGACTGTCAAGAGTCTTCTCCAACACCACAATTCAAAAGCATAAATTCTTCAGCACCCAGCTTTCTTTATAGTCCAACTCTCACATCCATATATGACTACTGGAAAAATCATAGCTTTGACTAGACGGACCTTTGTTGTCCCTGGAGAGTTTTAAAAAATAAATTTTAAAAAGAACTTTCTTTTTAGTTTCTTCATCCTCTTGCCCTGGAGAATAGCTATGTTTCTAAAAAGTTTTAAGTTCAATTTAATGTTTTTTAAAAAAGTAAAATTTGCCTTAGGAATAGGATCTGTGAAGCCAAGAGGCTGAGAACACCCCTTCTGCCCACCCAGCCCAGTCACACTCAGCAGGCATTCAGGCCCACTGGCCTAATAGGGATGTTTCTGGCTCAACATTCTAGGCTCCTGGCCCACCTGTCAGCCAAAACACATTTAGAAGAGGAAAAGGAAGTAGCCCAGCTTCTCACTCTATTCCCAGTTCAGCTTCTGGGCAGGCTTAATTTTCGACATCCCTTGGAGGTACTTTCACACCTTCAAGGAAAGACAGCATTTCCAAACAAGGACACAAGCACATCAGTTTAAGGACAGAAGAACATCAGACCGACAGCTTCCTTTCCTAGGAGGAATTTTTCAGGAGGCGACACAACGTGGGTGTGTGTTCGTATATGGGGGCGGAGGGAGTGTCTGTTTGGGGCGGCGGGGGACTGGCATTTGCTCATCTCTTTGAATCCCCAAATCCCAAGGTAGGGTGTGCAGTAGTCCTTAAGGCTCAATCAATCAAATCGACAGAGCAGTCTCCTCTTGGGCTGGGGCAACCACCTTAGGAGTCGGTTGCCTGAATGGTTGAGAATCATCAGGCGGGGAAGGTTTCCTAATAAAACTCTAAGAATGATCTCAAATCCCCAGAAGTACTTAAGAGACGGAATACCAGCGTGAAAGTGATGGAGGGGTGGAGGGAAGGGAAAACGGGAGATACCAAAGAATGAGCGAAACTGATTCTAGCACACGGGATTGGGCGAGGGCGAGGGGCTTGGGGAGGAAGGAAAGTCTAAAAGCTCAGGGCGGATCCTTGGCCGTCGCGCTTGCCTGCTGTCCCTCGCTGGGTCCTTGGTGGTCCCCTTATGTGCCCTGTTTCCGCACTGCCGAGCACTGAAGGCTTCGGACTCGGACGCCTGTGCCTTGCCAAGCGCACCTAGCCCGGCACTCCAATCGTGGACTCTTCCACTCGAGCCGGCTGCACCGTGCTTGGTGGGGCGGAGTCTGGGCCGATCGTGCGTGGAGAAAGAGAGGAGAAACCCCTGACTCACGAGGCGAGGCCGCTTTTGGGGCCCTCGGAATCCGGGAGGAGAGGTTGCACTTCCCGGTCGTTTTCTGGGTACGGGTGGTCCCGGGTGTTCCAGGTTTCTGCGCTGGGGTGATTCTCACTAAGAGACAAGCTGCAGGGAGGGTAAACTTAATAGAAGACGAGAAGCGGGTGCTACACAGCGGTTCAGACGGGGGTGTGAGGGGGAAACGCGCAACCCTGTTGGACCCACTCCCTCCATCCCCCCGCCGCGCCCGGCGGCGGCGACACGTCTCTGTTGGCTGGCGCGCCGGTGTGACGGCTACACTGGTACCCTGGGCCTCAGAGAGCCGCAGAGCGTAGAAGTGGGCCCAGGACCCTGGAAACTATCCCCGGTAGGTCCGGTTTCAGTCTCGGCTCCCCAGTGCCTGAGAACTGGTGCATTCTTTCCCCAGCCCTCCGGTTCCCGCACGCCGGTGATCTTCGGCTACACCCTGGAAACTCATCTTGGGAAATAGACGCGTTCCCCTCCTACTCGCAAAAGCTAGAAGACTAGAGGGGTTCGCGATCCACGCAGAGAGCGCGCTTGGAGATTCCAGACACTAGGAGTCGGGTCATTTCCAAGCAATCTGCCCTTGACTGGGGACACAGTAAAGGCAGCCGCTTGAGTCGCCTTTTCCCCAGTCTGTAGGACCCGGCAGGCACTCGGAGCGCAGGCCACCTGCCTGGACTTCACGGCACCAGCCTACTCCAAGCCTGCATGACCCTATGACCTTGTTTCCCCCGCAGCTGTGTGTAGACATTTACGCCTATGGCTTCAGCCAGCAACCTCAGCTAGCTTGGCAGATGGGTGGGATTATGGAATTTTAGAAACTCTCATCAGAGAAAGTTGATACATCCAAACGCTTGAAAATGCAACATTAAAATAAAACAGTTCTCAGTTTGCCTTGGCTGAAGGCAAAACTAGCTCTGGGCACCCTTCCGCTACTGCTTCCCGCCCAAAAAAAGTCTCCTAGGTAGATTGGTCAGTAAAACTGCACAGCCCTAAAGCATCTGCCCCACACACAGCTACCTGATCGCCTGGGCGTTAGCTCAGCCATGGTTCCATTTTCTTCCTGATTGAGTGTTTACATTAATTACCATACAAAAGAAAACACAGGAGAAGCTCAAAAGTGTCTACAGTATCCTTAAAAAACAAACAAACAAACAAACAAACAAGATTCTAGACTCTGAAGAAGTCCTTTTCAAGAAGCAGTATTTGCTTACTGTTTCTTTAGACTTAAGTTCCTCTTTGACTACCCAACAGGTAAGCTAGCCACCATAGTGAAAGGAAGATTCTGGAAGGATGGGATAGACATGAAGGAGCATTCAAGGTTTTTTGTTTGTTATCGGGTTTTTGTTTTTAAAGTTAGGCCCCAGGCAACCTTGATTGGTTGACTTGGTGGTTGGTTGGCTGGTTTTTAAGAAACTTTTGCTCTAGGGATCCACTAGTGTTCTAGGCATGGATAATTTGGTCAGCCTCTTAAGCGTTGTGATTTAAGGATCTTGGAGGCCCACGTTCTATTTGTTCCCAAATATCTTTCTGATTTCTTGCCATCAAATTTGCTCCAAACCAATCTTGCTTTTTTCTCTAGAAAGTCTTCTTTAGATTTAATTGGAGCCTGATTAGCCCATTAGAAAAAACAACTCCCCAGTGCTAGAAGTACTTTAAAGATAGCAGAACCTGTCTCAGTCATTGCACAGATAAGAAAAGCAAAATGCAGGTAAATTAATGATACCAACAATAATGATGCAAGTTATACTAATCATGCAGAGCAGAAACAGAACAGGAATTTTGGACTGTTCTTCTCATCATATCTTGCTGGGGATTAGTATTTCAGATCCTCAGACTGTTGCTTAGGAAAACTGAGAGCAGGTCTCAAAGAAAGGTGGCACAAAAAGTACTTGGGTAATCTTAAGAAGTCAACCTGTTTTTTCACCAATCTCAGTGGTCACACTATGGATCCATCTCTGCCCTACCCTTGGTCTCTGTTTACCTAATTGTAACTTGTTATGTAGTCCCCTTAAGATAATGAAGTCTTTAAAAATCCTTTTAGGGAAGGCCACTGAAGGCCTTCAATAAGATCTTATACAAGTCTCACATTTCAGAACTTTTCACAAATACTCTCCTTCTGACATAGGGGAGGGTTGGCAAGATGTGAAAGAATTAAAAATGGGAAGGAACACCTCCTTTGATGCATAAACCAGTGTAGTATTGGTTACCAGAGCACCTGTAGAATGACTTCTCTGAAGATGCCCGTGGATTAAGTACATGCTACCCTGAGACCTAAGGACCATTTGGTTTTGACCTACTGCTTTCTACATACCACCCACACTTACATACGTACACTATCGAAGAACTATCATCGGTATATGAAGAGTACAGAGGGACTTTTCATAAGAGGAAGGGCAGGGAGAAGAAGAAATTTATTAGGTCTGTATTGTAATGCTTCAGGGCTAGTTTTTTCCAGAGGCCGTGCAGATGTTCAGAACTTTAGAGGGCCCTGCAATACATAGACTACCATGGCCATTTCACCTTAGTTTCTGGAGAAACTCTCCCAAGGGTCTCTTAATGACTAATGACAGAAAGCCAAAGGGTTCTAGAGCACAAGGTACCCTTCCATGAAAGCATCGTTAGTAAGAACCAAAAGTGGTCTTTTCACCCATTGTCCCTGATCCAGGTCTGAAAATCATTTGTCTTTGGCCACTTGTGAAGATGCTACTTATCCTGCTGCTGAAAAGAATGTTGACATCCCAGACACTGGTTAGCTTCATGGCAGGCATCTTAGTTTAAATGATTTGTGCTTTGATCAAGAAGTGCAACCCTTTCCAGATAAAGATTTCCCAAGTAATAATCACCTTGTCTTCTCACTTTCAGGCTCAAAATTGGCTTAGAGTAAATAATACAAGTGGGGCAGGGTTTATCATTCCTCTGTTTTGTAGTTTCTTCTTTTCAGGGGCTCAATGAAAATATATGGTATCTACTCAAAGTGTAATCCCATGGACAGAGGAACCATAGGGTTGCAAAGAGTCAGACACTACTCAGCGTCTGAGCAGGCACTCAAAAGTGTAGTCTTTAGCTACAAAAAACATTTTAAAACACTTTCCCAATAATTGCTTTGAGGAAAATAGTCATTTATTGTCAAAGCATCCAACATACCCGGATAATCTATAAAGTTTAATAAATCTTTCCAGGGATAAAAGAAACACATAACTATTCAGACTCCATTTCACTGGCACAAAATTACACTTTGTATTAAAAGGAAATACATATTTACATAATGATGACATTCTTCATTGAAGTCCATAATCATTTCATGATACATGCACTTCCCCCTGGAAACTTAAACTGAATGGTTACCTCCTTTTTATTTGTTTTGCTTATTTTTGTAAGAACACAAACTGTAATCAAGAAATGCAGGAAGCATCTCACCCTCCTCCTTTACTTTATATCTAAAATAAATTTTGCCCTTACATATAATTATTACATCTAAACCGTAAGTGCTTAATAATTTAAGTAGAAACGTATGACAAATGCATCAATATGTTGCAATATATGACATTTTTAAAAATGTACCTTTGTTTTTGGGAAAGTGAAAATGCGTGCATTCAAAAGAAAACCCTTCAAACAACCCACCCGATCAAAAATCCACCATCCTGTCTCGTGTGTGTGTGTGTGTGTGTGTGTGTGTGTGTGTGTGTGTGTGCGCGTGTGGTGTAGGTCACAGGTAAACATCTGGATGTAAAGGTTGGGGGAGACCACGTGTGTGTGCCTGTGTGTGTGCGCGTGTCTCTGGGTGTGATGTTTCCGGTCACAAGGAGGTGGTGGATGTCCTCGCGTGTTTGTTCCTGCAGGTGGTTCGACTGTGCGTGCGCGCGCGCGGAAGGCGGGGGTCCTCTCCGTGTCAATTATGCGAGGTCATGTGCCTGGAGAGGTGGTGGCGCTCCCTGAAGGACTCGTTGCAAATGGGGCACTTGAGTTTCTCCTCCCGCCTCCGCTTCACCAAGGGCTCCATGGCGTACTCCTTTTTGTGATGCGACCTCATGTGGTACACTAGGTCGGAGGTCATGCGGAAGGAGGCATTGCACTTTGCGCACCAGTTCTGCGCGGGCAGACACAGCGAGGTGAACGAGGGCGGCAGCAGCGTGAGCGCCGACGGCAGCTGCAACTGCAGGGGCCCCGCGGCCGCCGCTGCTGCGGCCGCCGCGGCGGCGGAGCTCTTGGGCCAGAAGGCGGTGGCATAGAGGAACGGGCTCTGCTTGGGCAGCCCGCCCGCGCCGCCGCCGCCGTTCGGCAGGGCCCCGCAACCTCCGTTCAGCTCCGCCGCTCCCTGGAGCTTCACGGCCAGCGGGTCGGAGGCGGCGGGGTACAGTCTGGTGGGGCCCACCCCGTCGCCGGGGTGGCACGGCTCGAGAGCGCCCAGCTTCTGGCCCAGCACCAGCGGGGACAGCTGCGAGAAGGAGCGCGCCGGCTGCGAGAAGGCGCTCTTGCGCTCGTCCGCCGCTGCGCCCTGGCCGCCGCCCGCCCCACCCGCGCCGCCCCCAGCGCCCGCACCGCCCCCCGCGCCGCCGCCGCCCGCGCCGCCCAGCTGCGGCACCGAGGTGAAGGCGCTGCCCCGCGCCGGGCTGCCGCCCTCCAGCCGGCCGGGCAGCGCGCCCCCGGGCCGCGGGGCCAGCAGCTTCTCGGTGCCGGCCGGGGACGCGGCCACGGGCGTGGAGGAGGAGCCGCCACCGCCGCCCGCGTCCTGCTCCTCGGCGACCGCGCCCCCGCCGTCGGCGGCCGCCTCCTCCGGCCCCCCGGCCGCCCGGGCCGCCTTCTTCACCTCCACGAAGGCGCTGCGCTTCGCCTCTCCCGTCTCGGGGCTGGGCGGAGCGAAGAGGCGGCCGTTCTCCTCCAGGCTGAAGTAGCTGCCCGAGTTGCGGTACTGCTGCGGCGTGCACACCAGGTCCTCCTTGGAGGCGGGCAGGGCCCGCTCGGCGAAACGGCCCCGGCCCCCCACCAGCCCCGCACCGCCGCCCTCGGCCGCCTCCTCCGGGAACTTCCTCTTCCCTTTGCCCACGCCTGCGGCGTTGCCGTCGGGACTCAGCTCCGCCTCCTGGTGGCTGCTGCCGCCGCCGAGACTCCGCACCGGGGAGCAGCTGCTGGCGCCCCCGGAGTTCTCCAACTCCCGCGCCAGGTTGTGAAAGTCCGTGGACGGCTTCGCGCCGCTGCCGCCACCAGCCGCCGGCGGGTTACCGCTCTCGGGGGAGGGCGCTGGGTAGTGGTGGACCGGGCCGGCTTTGCAGAACTTGGGGCCGGGACCCAAGGGTGCCTCCTGCGACTGCTGCTGGTCCTTGCCACCGCCGCCGCCCCCGTGATCCTTGGTGCCCACGCCGCCGCCTTGCTCCTCTCGGGGGCTCAGGTCAGCGCCGTGGAGTCTCTTGGGGCAGCGGAAGCGCAGATGCGCTACATAGGGGAACTCAAACTGGAAACGTTGGCTGCACTCCAGGCATGTGTAAGGGGACGACCCTGCTTAGTGAGCAAACAACACACACACACACACACACACACACACACACACACACACACGATTACTCAGCATCGTCTCTAGGCCAGATTGCCATCACCCCCTCCACAAATCCACTTTCACCTCTCAGGGTCTGAGTGCCTGAAAACAAGAACCTCGGACAAGACCCGGTCTAACTTTCCCTCCAGATTTGAGGAGAGTGCAGGAATTAAGCCAAGCAGGTCCCGATTCATCCTCACCTAGCTATCCCAGCTTCGCCCCAGACTATACCTCAGAAGCTCTCTACAAGGTACCCCAAGGGAGGGAAGGCGCGCCCAGGCGCCAGAGTGACCCCGCCGGCCCCCACCTTCGGCCCCTCCGCTAGCTAAGGGCCGGGACACAGGTCTTGAGCCAACCTACCATTCATTTTGCTGTGGGATCTAGAGGGGCAGAGCAAGAGTAACTCGGTCAGTTCTTTCCCGTACCAAACTAGTAACTCCTCATCTTTGGCAATCCTGCGGAGAGAGCGGTAAAACAGCTGTCCATTTTTTATATAGGCTTCAAGGTTCTGCTCTTCTTTATCTCTGGCTGATTGGACCAGACGCAGCCACATGAGACCTTCCGAGGAACCATTCGCCGCTGAGGTGTCTACCTGCAGTTTAGAGAAGAGAAAGAATGCAAGAAGGAAGGGGATGAGGGAGGGAGACTCTTGTGAGGGAATGAAGCCAAAGGAGCCAGGGCCTTTCCCGCTGTTATTATTTCTCTAAGAATTATTATCTGAAATGAAGTTTCCAAAAACTTGACCCAAGTTAACACCCATCATGTTTGCAGCCAGCAGGCAAGGTAACATACCTGGCAAGCTACATTAATTATACAGATTATTTAAGTCACAGGCTTGTGTGTGTGTGTGTTTTAGCCAAAGGGGCAGTGGGGTCTTAGTTGCCAGACCAGGGATCAAACCTGTGCCCCTGTTTTGGAAGGGCGGAGCCTTAACCACTGGACCACCGGGAGAGTCCTGTCTTTTTACATATTGGATGAATACCAAATTAGCAATTTTTTTTTTACAATTCAAATTAGTGCTAAGCCCTTTGAGAACTGATTTCTAAATTATCCCACATTGCAAAAGTATGTGGAATTTTGTCTGTTTTAGAAGTGAAAAGCAAACTTAGATTTTAAAAATTATTTTGTGACTTTTGCTCATCTTCTTTATTTTGACTTAAACAACTAATGGTTCTTTGTAAAGAAAGAATAGGAAGTGACAGGACTTTGCACACTCAAACATATGGCTGGAATGATGTTTTATTGTCAAAACACCAACACTTTTATTTAAATACAAACTCTAGACACTAGCTAGCTTAACCAGAAAGAGTAATATTCCAGGGAACATGAGGCCTCTGGGATTGGAAGGCGAATGCACCTAATATTTACAAAAAAGTACTTATAGGAAGTACTTAGCCTACAAATAGCCTCAATCCTAGTGAAATTTCCCACAGAGTTAAGGAAGTGGTGTTCATCTCCAGGAAAGCCCAGAATCCAGGCATTGATTTAGACATATCTGGCATTCAAAATCTAATTTTGTCACTTATTTCCCAAAATCAGTTGACAATACTCTGGAGTTTAATTTTCCTTTTCTAATTTCTGGTGTGTAAAATAGAACTGCATGTATCACTGCATTTTCTACATGTAGAACCTGTCTTAGCTTGTTATTAGAATGATTCTGAGTCTGTTTTTAAGAGGATTTTACCCTCATATCCTACAGAACATCAACCAAGACTTACCCGGAAGATGTAAGGGACCGTTCTCTTGTCTGTGGACTTGAGAGCTATGAAAGCTATGCTGTCGTACAAGGAAGTGTGGCTCAGGACGCAGGGACCGAATATAGCATTCTCGGGGATGTCGCAGGTGGTGTAAACGCTGGTAAAAATATCTGTCAGACACTGCTGGACAGCCTTGGCATCTCCCTCCCAGATGCCTCGCTGGATGCCCGAATCCTCCATCACCACTGTAGACAGATACATAGGACAATTGAAGAGAATTTACCTTCCTCCTTTTGCCTCTCTGAATCCAGGCAGAACGTTCTAACTACTAGACAGATTTTTCTGGAATTTGCTTGGTTTTTGCATCGATCTTATTTCAGAAATAAAGCCGATGGCAGATTAAATCTGGCATATGACAAAGATGCCAAAGAAGAGTACTTTCTTTTCCTTTAAAAATGTAAAGAGAATTGTGATGGGGGAGCTCAGAGTGGACTGACTGCTAGAAAGAAAGACAAACAGCGCTAGGAAAGAGGAGATGTTTTCTGACTTACCTTGGGGGAGGATGAGACAGGATGGGGGGGGAGGGGGAGAGAAGTGGAGAACAAAAGGATTTTTTTTTGCTAGCTTGTAGACTTTCTAGACTGAAAGAAACTTCTAACCTTTGGGGAAAAGCTCCTCTCTTTTACTCTTGTGTATTGAGTTGGGTGTCCAGGAGCTGGTTTTATCTTATTTTATTTTTCTTCCAAAGAGGGGAGCAGCACTAGTGAGCAGGCAGAGACGGCGGAGCATGGCGAATGGATTTCAAGTGGGGTGTCAGGGCCACTGATTCCGTGTCAGCTAACCTTTCTCTGCAGCCGACAAGAGGGGACGTGTGTCTGCTCATTACCATAATCCAACACTGTCCCTCCGAGGCTTTAATTAAAAGCAGCAAGCAGAGGTAATTATTTTCTTCTCGACATGCTTATTTATGGATGAGGGTGAATCCCAGTTACCTTGTTATACAAGGGGGTGGGTAGAGTCGCATGTGCCTCATGAAGTGAGCAGGTACAGAGCAGGACTGAAGTGTGTCCCCTGTCTGAAATACTGCGTGTGTAATGACTGGTGAATGTTCGCTCCCCCAGATCGGACCTTGTCTGGGCAAGAGGGGGCAGCCCCGCTTGAGTAGACCTCAGTAGGCTCTCTAGCTGTTTAATCTGCAGCAATTCAGAAAGTAATGCCCCGGCGGTGGGCTCTCTTTTTATTAAGCTGTCATAAAGACACATTTTCCTTCCTTTGCCACTGGACAACCCCCCCCCCCCCACTACAAGACTTATCGTCAAAAAACAAATAAAACATACTGAAATTTTAAGGCAGCTTTGAACTAACTGCATTGTTCACTTTTGCTGACTGATTAGAAGATTCCTCCAAGTTGATTTTTCCCCAATAACATTGCCATAGGCAGATATTTAAGTATATTTCGTACAGTTTAAGTAGCAGGAAAGGGAAACCCAATTCTTTTCCTAAGAATCTGTTCTTTCTGGAACAATATTGGTAATGTCCATTTTTATCTTAATGTCTATTAATCAATTAATCTTGCAAATGTCATTAGAAGGTAGTGCTTTCCCCCCCTTTTACGACTAACAGAGCAGGAAACTTCGGTCAGCCTCTTTTCCATTCATTCTGCTATCTCCTCCAAATATCAAGTATGGGCTGTATCTGCCAGACAGGAATCAGAGAAAATATCCATAAAGTAGAAACTCCCTTTATTATTCTACAGCATTTACCTCTGGGCATTTTACCCCACCCAAGGTAGCCTTTCTGATCTCCAACTGCACATTTAAATTCATTTTAAAAAAATCTCTCAGCATCTCTCAGAACCTCCTTTTCAACGGGATTCTATTCTCTCCTTTTCAATTTCCTCAATTCAGCGTTTTATGCCCCAATTTTTCTCTTCCTTTTAGAAGTCTCTTTCACACAAACGGCTCATTGTGCCGAGAGGTCGCCCCGTCACTTCGGGCAACAGCAGGGACGCAGTCATTAAAATGCAGTCCTACCTAACAATACGGTGAAAAGCTCCTCGCTACGCCGCGCTAATAGGGGTTCGCGTCGCCGCTGCGGCCGCCACGAGCCTCGCGCCGCTCACAATAAGCGCTGGGCGAGAGCCTGGGCTCTGCCGCCCGCGCGCGGTCGCCTTCGCCGCCCAACCTTTCACAGCTCTGCATCCTCCGCTAGGCCCGGGTTCCCAGCCGCCCAGAGCATCCTCCCAGAGCCGGCCCGGCTCGCAGAAAGCCGTCGCTGCCGCCAGCCGCTCGCCCTCCCCCGTAGGCAGGCATTGTCTGGCGGCCGCGCGCCCCAGTCGCTGGCTTCTTCTTGGGCAAAGTGCTCTCCACCCGCCCCTCCCTTTGTATAACCCCGTTGGCAGTAGCGCGCCCCTCCACAATTATTTCCTCCCCCTCTCCTGGATAATGAGAAGACGGAGGACAGAATTCTCCACTCTCCCCACCAAACCTGCCGTCCTCCCCCCGCCCACCCCACCCCCATCGAGGCAAACAGACTTACCAGGAATAAGGTCAGGATCAAATCGCCCCAATGAGGCCACCTGGAACCGGGAGGTGCAGACGAGTGTTTCTTTTGCCTATTATATCAGTGTATTTCCATGTCGAGAGGTGTTGGTGTTGCTGTCAAGTAGGGTCTGCCTAAAGGGAGGAGAGATGGAGAGACGCGGAGAGAGGAACCAGGGAGAGTAGGGAGAGGAGAGAGAAGAGAGAGTTGTACAGATGGGCCCGATGCAGTGACTGACTGGCACGCAGACACACACTTTTTGTTTGCTGCACATAATCTGCCCAATGACGCGTGACAGCCCACGTCCCCTCCCTTTAACTCTTTGCTGGGCTGGGCGCTCCCTCCGGCGGCGCCGCCTGCCTGGAAGCGGTCTCGCCGGCCTGCCCGCGCCCCGCGCAGCCCCTGAGCGCTTTCTCCCTGTGGCAACGCCTCTCGGAGCTCGGCCCGGCTCAACACCTCCGAAAGCCTGGGCCCTCTGGGACTGGTTGGGGGCGGGGATCAGCTTGGGGGTCGGAAAGGGAAGTACCAAAAAGACCTGGAGAGGGCCTTTCCCCGTTTCTCTTGGCACCTGGAGAACCCCTGGCAGACGGCTGTCCACTCAGCGCGCGCAAGGACCCCGCGCGCATTTCCCCCGAGTCTGAGTTCTCTGCAGGGGAAAGGGGGGTTGTGGATTAGCCCCTCCAGCCGCAGCTGACACGCGCGGCTAGTTGCCTGCGGGGGTGACAAACGCTCGCCAGCGCTCTCCAGGAGCGCTCACACTACCAAACCCTTAGGAGCAAGACTCAAAAAGGATGCGCTTTGGTGAGAACTTGGCTCGGTCCTTCCTCGAACACGGAGATGGGTAAGGGGGATGGAGTAGAGACGCCGCCAGATCTCCGAAGGGGATTTACAGGGGTCTTTTGGTCCCAGTACACAAGTACCGGGCGGGAGAAGGGGTGAGGAGGAGACGGGTGGGAAAGAAAAACCCAGACTGTGGGACGCAATCTCTTCCTGCGCTTCCGCCCTCAGCCTGGCGCGTTCCGCCTAGGCTCCAAGCGGGTCCCCAGCCGGGGGAGGCCGGTATTCTAAGACCCCCTAGGGTGGGGAAGGTGAGTTAAAAGTAAAAATTATTACCGAGATGGGCTCCGGAGAGCTTTTCACGTCCAGCAGGTGGTGGAAGAGTGGATGGAGAGGCCGAGGCCGTCTCGGGAGCCTCGTTTGTGCGCTAAGCCACTTAGAGGCGCTGGCTTGCCCCTTTAGTGCAGCAGCTGATGCTAATGACTGGAGGTCTTGAACGGCCTGAAAGTTGACTCCTTCTGCAGGATTCCGCCACACATTTTCGCTGGGCGATCTCGGGGTTCTTTTTCGACATTCAACTCTCTCTGCTCCTAAGGGAAGAAAGACCTTTTGAGTGGTATAGACAGTCCTACTCCTTCAGCCCCAGCCACACCACCCCTACATTGAAGAGGGCAATCCATTAGCTTTAGGATAAATCGGACGAGTAGCCGATTAAAGTGGCCAGGACTTGAGGAGACAGCCTAGTTTGTATCCTGTGTTCAAACAAGGTAAGTAGATTGGGGGTTGGCGAAGAGCAGCTTAAAAGGAAAAGGTGTGTGCTTTGATGCTCTGAGACCTCCCTCCCGAACCCAGTGAAGCAGTCAGGCAAGGAGCATCTTTACCCCGGCTCCCAAAGTACTAGGAGGCCTGGAAAGAATTCTGCAGAGGAGAAATTAAAAAACAGTGCGAGGAATTTCCCACTGGGTTTTCCTGTCACCCCCGCTCCTCCCCTCTCTTTTCATCCAGCCCTGGCCAGCGCAGCGCTCCCCCCTCTCCCCCTCCCCGCCCCCCACACATAAATTCGGAATCCTTCTGATCAGACAGGGCCCATTGCCTAAGCTGGGACTTGGAGAAAGAAAGGTTGCAAAATCTTCATATACTAGGAAGTAAAGGGAGAATTCGCCCTTAATTTTCAGGTTAGTTATCAACTTTTCAAAGAAATCTCAAACTGCAGTTGCCTTCCATCTGAACATATCTTTTCCCTTATACTGTCCACACTTTAAAATAGTTTGGCTAAGGGCAACTCATGTAATGGCCAAGGCTTAATGCTGAGAGTTTTCATATGTGTCTATATAAAAATCTGCAAAGTTATTTAGTCATCATTTGGCTTATAACTGGATGCTCCATTCATTACTCCCCTCATCTCATTCACACACACACACACACACACACACACACACACAAGCAGCCCTCATCACTTGTTTAAAGAAAGGGTGATGGGATTAGAAATGTCAAAAGAATTATCTCAAACATATGAAAAATAACTTGCAGTGTTGAAGAATTCAATTCAGTGAATTCAGAGAAAGAAGAAGGTGTAAACAACAGCAAATCAAGATAAAGAAGTAGCCATTAGAGGGTTGTGGTCCCTAAGAAACTACAGCAGAAGTGTGTGTGTTGGTGGGGAGGTGGCAAGGGATGGGGAATGGGAGTGGGGGAGTGCAGTGTTTTCAAACTTAATTCCTAAACTGTAGAACAAAACACTCCTCAGGGCCTTCTTTTACTGTTTTGTTTGTTTTTTAAGAGAATAGGAAGTTTGCTTTTCCCAGGAAAAGTCATCCATCCATGCAAACCACTTTTTAAAAATCTTCTTACATATTGTGAGTATAAAAGGATCTACCCCAGAATATAAGCATTCTGGAAAACCTTAGAATCTAAATGGCAGAAGGCATTTTTCTTTTCCCTGGCCTTTCCTTTCTTAAATATAAAGGGCACTTGGACTATGTCTTCTTTGAGGTACTGAAACCTAGACTCTAATCTGTATAAAATAATAAATATTTTTGGCACTGAAATTGGGGGTGAGGGAGCTTGGCTTTCCAAATGTCAAGCTAGAAAATAGCTAAGATTCTATACATCAAAGAGGAGAGAGATGTATTGAGAATCAGCCATCTGATTCTCTCAGTTTCACTTATCTTGCCCCATAATTAGATTTCTCCTACTAATTTTAGATAAAAGTCTCCAAATAAAAAAAAATTCCTACATTTTATGAATCCAACCAACTCTTTGTCTTATGCAAATATAGGTAAGAGTAAGTTTGAAATTCCTACTTTGAGGGTTTTCTAGTATTTTAAGAAAAACATATTTTGCTAGGTAGTATAAGTGACCTAAGTGAAAACTGTTAATTGGAGGTAAAGAAAACCTACAACTTACTTAAATTTCTCTAGAAATCTATGGGCTAAAATGGGGCATAAACCACTTTGAAATCATCCTGAATTATTACTTACTGGAATTCACTGATACTAAATGAAGGGTTGAGGCATTTATTCAGCCTCAAACAGTACTATAAAAATATATCTTGGTCAATACTTTTTATCTAATTCACATGGAACATGGGTTTATGCATATATTTAGAGCTCTCTTCCTTGGGATTTTATTTCCAATTAAATGATTAGAGGGATGACAATGAAGAGTGAGGGTATTTTTGCCTTGCCCCACTTTAACAAGGCTTCTTGGAATTATGGCAGAAAATACATGTGTAGACAACTGCAGCATTGTTTTGGAAGAGAAGGCTGGAGAGAGGTTGATGAATGATTCCTGAGGTGGTGCCTTTTATGACCTAAGTGAGAGGGTGGAGAAAGGGTATGAAAGGAAATCTGATACTTGAGAGTGTTACAATGGAAATGTCCTTTTTCCTCCCAGGGTAGAGAAAGAGGGCCTCAAATATCTCAACTTGTATGATAGGAGGCAGGTAAAGTCTCCAAGAATAACTCACTCAGAAGGATTATTACTTTATAAGAATGAAACACATTATTTTTCTTTCTCTCTCCCTTTCCAGGTCCTGGCTCATCCCCCTCCAATCATATCTCCAAAGCACTACACCAGTAAAGACTTAGTTTGAAATATATAGGTATATAATATTGTATATTTTCACACTGGAAGACAAGATGATGCCAAAGAAGCAGATAGATGGTGGAGACATTTTCCTAAGCTTATTAGTTTCCTACAGGGAGGTATCTGGAAGGAGCTATGGGGAGACTGGGGGAGACAGATTATGGAACTTCATGGAGGGGTACTGCACTGCCCTAGCCTTACCAAGGAGGATAAAGAACTTTCTAAGGGATAAGTCAGAGGCAAGAAGAGGCAATTGGCTGAACTGGATAAAGGTTTACAGGAATGGGGAGGGGGCACTTTGCTTTATATAAATATTCATGGCAAAATCAGTCTGGATCTGTTCCTCACCAAGGGTTATAGCAGATTCAATAGGTTATAAATGAATTAATGTTTCCTAGGCTCATTCTAGGACAGCCAGAGACTCAAACGATGGATAATTTTGTAGCCTGTGAGGAGGGACTCCAGGCTTCCAACTGCAGGGATCATTACTCCTCACTTACATTTTTCTCTCTTAGGCTCTTCCTCTTTCTCAATAGATGGTAACTGTTCTTAATCCCGTTGCTACAACTGCAATCATCATTATAGCTATAAAACCTTCTCTCTGAGGGATCTCAAGTTCCACTTGCCCTTCCTTCTGTTGGAGTTCAGCTTTGAGCTGGATAGCCTTTGTGCAATTCAATTTCTCTCCTGGATCTAAGTTGTAGTCAGCTGGTTTAAAGGACTTCTGAAAATGACTTCCAGCAGAGCAAGGAAACTGTGGTGATACTGAAGGCATCTATAGTGGTTACTATAGATCTGAAATGAATGCCTCATGCTCACCTGTGTGAATGTAACCTGTGAACCAGATCTACTATCCAGTATCCTGGCCCCCTGCATTCTCCCAGATTTTATACTCCTCCAAGGTGAATATCTAGAGATCTGGCAAGGAATATTCTATCTAATCCTCAGGTTACAAAGTCCTCCCCAGAATCATACATACAGTCCTTGAATATATCTTAGTAGGTGGAGTAGGGTTGTTGCTTACTTGCCAAGTAGTGTCAGACTCTTTTGTGACTCCATGGACTGTAGCCACTCACCAGATTCCTCTGTCCTTGGGATTTTCCAGGCAAGAATACTGGAGTGGGTGGCCATTTCCTTCTTCAAGGTGGAGTAGGGTAGGAGGAAGGAAATGTAGACAGGGACATAGTCAGCCCCTCCTTATCCTCTGGGTCAGGGTTTCCAGATAGATAAGGGACCAAGGGGTGTTCAGCAGTCTCAGATTGGCGGCAGCATCAGATTTTGAGAAGACTGACTCTAGGCCTTAGGAATGCCACCAAGTTGAGAAGCTCTACATCACATTTCTTTACACAGCCAAGACAAGGGAATTATCCCAATACTCAGCACCTGACTTCTACCTCTTTTCCCCTTTATTTTAGGCTTTCCAGGTGGTGCAGTTGGTAAAGAATCCACTTTACCCCAGGTTTGACCCCAGGTTAAAAGAGAGATGCTTACTGAAAAAGTGGGTTCATACTAGGCAGATTTGACTCCCTGGCACCTGATCACAGCTAACCTTTGAAGAGCATATAGCATTCCTCTCCTGGGAAGGGGGTCTTGTCAGAATGCATGCACACTCAGGACTTTCTAGCTAGGAATCTGTCCATGGCATACTTTCCTGAAGCCCGAGGAGACATCTGATTTTCTCTAACAAAAAGGGAGGCAAGAAAGAAAAAGAATGAAAAGGATAGGAGCAATAGATACCCATCACTCACCACAACAGTGACGACTCACATTACTTTGTTAGAGCCTTGGAAATAGTTTAATTTTTTCACAAACTATGTCCTCATACACAAACTGCTTCCCTGGTCATCTTGCAAATTGGATTGTTTGAGTGAAAATTATCTTTCATGATTTCAATTCAAATGAGTTGCATGTATTTCATAATTTAATCTGGGGGTATTAATCTAGCAGCACAGGGGGAATGTCTCTGAAAATAGTATAAGGAAGGCCCAGAGCTTTTTCATCAGCACTAAAAAATGATCAGTGTAGGTCACGAACAATAGTACTATCATCACTACTATAAGCAATATTGTATACACATTACAAAGTGGCAAAAATGATAGGCAGGGGGACTGAAACTTGTATTTGTTCTCTTGTACTAATACTTTCTTACTGAAAAGCCAACTTCCACATTGATTTGCTAGTCTTCTGGTGATGTCATATAAAGGTAACCAAGATATAATTCATAATGTCCTCTAAAGTTTTAAAGAAAACCCATACTTTAAAAATAAATAATATCCAGAATTGTGGGAAAAAATTCACAAATTCTTAAGAAGAATGAATACACTAATTTAAAGACCTGAATGTTGAGTTTCCTGAAGGCCTAGAATCCAATTATGTCTGAACAATTTTATACCTGATCAGACATGGTCATGTAGGTGTGGGGGGGGGGGTGGGGGGGAAAGAAGGAGAGGTTTTTCTTGGCTGCATGTCTACAAAGTAGTCACTTCTTGTTACATGTTTTCATGTAAGATGCTTTTGAGAATATATGTGACATCATATAGGAAAGCAATTGCTCCCAGAGAAGCAAAACAATAGAGTTCTGAAGAATATGTTTTATATATATCACTCTAGTAACAAGTATCTAGTGTATGTGATCAGGTGCCTCACAGTGTTATCTACATCCTAGAGTCAGTTTACCTGAGGCACTAGGAAGTTAACTTTTCCAAGGAGCTTCTGAACTTGTGAAAATGTCCTGGGGAAAGTCAATGCTCTGAGAATGCAGCCCGTTCCATTTCTTATCTGGGAGACTGAATGAGTTTTTCTATCCCTAAAGCCACTCACAGCTGAGTTAGGCCCAACATTTGGGCCTCAAGGCAAGGCAGGGAAATGTTTGCTAGCCTAAGACAATTCTTGATATCTGGATTCTCCTCAGCAGCCTGCAGGTCTCAGTAAAGGGCCACAGAGCTAAGAGTGCAGAGAAAGCCAAATAACAGAGATGAACTTGGGTGGGCTAAGGAGGCTTCCTCACGATGGACCCAAAGAGCATCACCCAGACAGTACCACAGAGGGCAGACAACACTCCCATTACATTTGGAGTGACACTGGGCAGAACCAGACAAGCTTTCGGTGCAGGGTTACTCTTTCAGAAGCAGTGCTAGCAAGCCGGCCTCATTGAGCAGGAAGACGCCGCGCAGCGCTCCCAGTGCGGGGACAGACATGCCCTGGCCTAAGGTGGGGGGAAGTGCAGTTAAGCCCCCTCCCCTCCAAATTTTCCGTGTTCTCCAGTCTCCTACCGCCTGCCTGGAATTAGCGCCAACTCTGGCCTCCTGCTACGCGGCTAGTTTCCCTGTGGAAAGGCTTCTGGAGCGCTGGGCTTTTGGATACCGCAGCTCCCCCTCACCACGCCCCCCTGGTTGGTCCTCACACGGCGCCCCCATCCCCTTTTCCCAGGGCCCGCGGTCTGTGTTCAGATCTTTCACTAGCTGAGCTGCCCGTGACTGCTCCCAGCCTTGGATTTTCTCCTCGGGCGAAATAAGGCTGGCCAGAGCTGCCTCCGGGGTCGCGGCGAGGACTCAGTGAGGAAACGAGGGCGAGCGCGCTCTGGAAAGCCAGTTGCTGAGCAGATGGTAAGGGATTACTTCCAAGAGCCGGAGTTAGTTTCATTTCAGCCTTGGCCGTCCCAGAGAGCTCTCAGTGCCTTCATAAAGGAACGTTCTTCTCAGACGTCTAGAGAACTGACCCGAGAAGGACCACCACCAACTCAGGTTTAGGCCACGACTCCATCAGAGCAACTATCTACCTCTGTTGGAATCCTGGCCCCTGACGAGTGGCAGGTAATTTAACCCGTCCGTGCTTCAGGCCTTCTTCTGTGAATCAAGGGTAATAAAGACAGCTCTTTTTATGACGTTACTGTGAGGGCTGAGTTGATATTTAGCAAGCGCAGAGAACAAAGTCTGCTGCTGCTGCTGCTGCTGCTGCTAAGTCGCTTCAGTCGTGTCCGACTCTGTGCGACCCCATAGACAGCAGCCCACCAGGCTCCCCGTCCCTGGGATTCTCCAAGCAAGAACACTGGAGTGGGTTGCCATTTCCTCCTCCAATGCATGAAAGTGAAAAGTGAAAGTGAAGTCGCTCAGTCTTGTCTGACTCCCCATGGACTGCAGCCTACCAGGCTCCTCCGTCCATGGGATTTTCCAGGCAAGAGTACTGGAGTGGGGTGCCATTGCCTTCTCCGGAACAATGCCTAACACACATTAAATACCTATTTCAGTGCTGGCTCCTCTTACTGATAGTAACACTGCCTTGGCTTCCCTTTCAGAAAATTTAAGAATTGTACTGTGCCCCCGCTTTCAAAGCCACTCAGTGAAGGCTGAGGATTTCTCGATGTTTCTAACAGGAAGGACGTCCTGTAGGATAAAGTAAGAAGGTATGAGGGCTGTGTCCAGGTGTTTAGGGATCCGCCAGGGCCCAAACACAGACTTCACGGTAGAACGAGCGGTTTTTTCGGCCGGGATCCTGGGAGATTGGACTTCTATCCCTCATCCCGGCCGTGAGTCTTTTCTTTAGACCTGGCAGCGGCACACGTTGGAAACGAGGGCAAGTCCGGGCAGCGCGACCCCGTAGGGGTGATGAGCCTAGGAAGGCAGGGCTGTCCGACTCAAGTGTCCTGGCCAGAATGCCAGAGCCGGGCGGGGCAGAGGAACCTGAAGCCCCGGCCGCCGGCCCCTACCGGGACTCAGGGCCTGGGAGCCGCGCGGCCCTTTCTCTTCCTCAAAGGGCTGAGGCGCAACCGCGGGGCTCAGGAGCAGGTGGCCCTGAGACCTGGTGGACATTCCTGGACCGTCCCTACACACGCCCGCGTTCATAGCAGCGGGACCGCACTACCGCCGCCTCAGCCACGTGATGGCACCCTGGCCCCGCCCCCGACGTCCACAAGCAGTCTGCGCGGGGCCTTGTGGGCCGCACGGCGCCCCCTAGTCCCAGGCCAGGGCTTGGGGCAAAGCCTCCTTGCCTGGATCCCTGCTGCTTTCGGGCCTCTGCAGTGGCAGTGCCTTTACCCCAGGCCTACAGTCTCATGAACCCTCCTGCCTGGGCAGGGACAGGTAACAGAGGTCAGTGTGGGCTCTTCTGAAGAGTCCTGGAACCATTGAACCAAAATTTGGAATCCTAAACACTTAGATTTGCACCCCGGGTCTGCAGTCTACTAGCTGTGTGTCTTTGAGCCCACACTTAACCTCTCTGAGGTCTGATTTCCTCATCTGGAAAATAGCAGAAACACCACTGGTCTCTTAGAGTCACTATGAATATTGTAAAAGCAAGCTTGGGTTCAGAAGCCAGCTGGCCCAGTTGCTTGGGTTAGCTTCTCTGTTCTCCTGTTAGCTGTGAAGGAAGGGGATCTGTGAACTAGGGTTGATAATCCTTAACTCAAAGGGTTGTAAGAATTAAAGGTGATAAGCCTGTTGGGGGCATTTAGTCTAGCACATGGTAAGAGCCTAAACAGTTAATTAGTTAAAGCATCTCAGTGTCTGCCACTTTGAAATGCTGGGTAAATACAGTTTTTTAATCTTAGTTCTCCTAATCTTTTTATCCTCTTCAGAGAGAAACAATGTAAAGGTCCATGTGGCCACGTTGGGTGGTAGTGCACACAACCAGGAAGAGGCAGCTTGTGGCAGTAAATTAGGTGACACTTCTGAAAGCTACATGCCTTTCCTTCTGGCTCTTCCTCTTCAGTTTCTAGGGACAAGGTAAAAGAATAGGAAAGGCAGGGAAAAGGAACTTAGAACATGGAAGATGCTCAACAAATGTGTCTTGAGTAGAGAATGGCATTTCAAATATTGAGACAAAGGGTCTGTCTGGAATGGAATAGGAGACCCAGAATTGGGGTTGGCTTCCATCTCTCTGCACCTGGCTGCCAGTAGGCATGCTAAGAGCATTTCTGTGTGACATTCTGTTTTTGGCTTCTGGGAGGGGAAGATACAGGGGTGAATTATCTTGGGGGTGAATGAGGCCTTTAATGGAGGGATGGGATCTATAAATTCCCCAAAGCTTGAAAATTCAATTTAGAGTCCAGGAGCTTACATCCATAGGCATCCCTTAGTCATCTTTAAGGCTCAGACCCTTTCAGAGGAGGAAAGCACACCTGTATCACCATATGCTTCATCACTTGCCTCATTCTCTCAATACCAGGGTCCTCTGATTTTTCAGATGGGATCACTGATATGCTTTTTTGTTCTCCATAGATAGTAGGATAATGGAGGATGATGCTGCACCAGGAAGTAACAGTCCATCGGGGGAAACATGGCCCCAAACAGCATTCAAGAACCATATCCTTCTGTTTATTCTTAAGGGCAAAGAATACTGATGCAGGAACAGCAATCTAAGGTATTTCATAAACTTCTGGCTCTTCCTCTGCTCTTCTCTAAGACCTTGACTAAAAAGCGTTGGAATAGAAAGGAGAATAAAATGAAATAAAACCATTTCCTCAGTGTTTCACCGCCCCCCCCCCTCCCCAATTCCAGGGCAAAGGCAACAACTGGTGAGAAGGAGCTGCAACTTAGAAAAGATTTATTTTTCCTGGCCATAAATCTCATCCCCTTGTTCCTCTGCCCAACGAAGCATGCTAAAGTCCTTTTCCATAAAGTATTCAGTATTAGAGCCACAAAGCTCCCCCAATCAGTAGCCATCTGCTTCTACCATAACTGCTGCTCCCGAAGCAGGGAGAGCAGCCGCAGAGAAAGGGCACCAGTGTTAGGCTGCCGGACAAATGAGGAGACTGAATAGCTTTGGTTTGCCTTGTGTATCTGTATCTATAGAGACAAGAGAAGAAAGGCCGCATTATATTGATACAACAATTGTAAAACAAAACACGGAAGAGGCATCTAAAGGGCAATATCGCATGCATCAGGGGTCTCCAGATAAAAGGGGCACTAACAGATTTATAGAAACCTTTAATTGGTTTTCAATTGAAAGCTAAAGAGGCTGGGGCGAAGCTGTGAAGAGTGGCAAAGAGCCCCCCTTCAGCTGTCTGGGAGGCGTGATCGATTTCGCGGAGGGCGAAAAGAAGGATCCGGAACCCGCCCGGCGCCTGGGAGAGGGCAGGGAACAGCTCCGCGTGAGGAGCTTTGCTCTGGGGCTAGGGAGTGACTGATTTGATCTTAATAACAGAATTTCTCAATCGTTCTCTTTTCCTTCCCTTCCTTCTTCCCTTCCTCCCATCCTCTCTCAGACCAGTAGGCAAATGGAGAGGGAAGGAAAGGATGCAAGAGTAAATCTAAGTTTCCATCTCCGGAAGACATAGACCCCAATCTGAAAACACCAAATTCTGCCGCTAGGAAGGAGGCGTCTTTGGAAGAAACAGGAGTCCCGCCCTCACCCTATCCCAGTCTTCTCCTCTCTCCTTCTTTAGACCCAAACAGGAAAAGCTAAGCATCACTGGAGACTGTGCCCTTACTACGGGAGCAGTCTTCGCTCGCGCCCACTGGCAGGTTTCCGAGCGGGTCTCTCCCTTCGGCGGGCACCGCGCGCCTTCGCTTAACCCCTTCCTTTCCGGCCGGCGCCCTCGGCCCCCCGCCCCCCACCGCCTCCGCCGACGGTGCCCACCCACACAGCAGTCCCAGACGCCCGGCCGTCGGCTCCTGAGGCTAATTTATTGGCCCGACCCTCCATTATCTTTTTCGATTTCCTAATTAATCAAAGATAAAAAGCAATGGTGCAAATTACGATTATGAGGGAACTGGAAGACGGTTTTGAATAAAACGGGAGACGGGAAACGTGATTGATTGAACGACAGGAGGGTGGAGAGGGAAATCTCAAGTGTGAGGAACAGGCCTCAGGGGCTGAAACCTTGACCCCCTCCGTCTAGCGAGCTGACCCCCTCTGCCTGCCCTAGCGCCGTCGCCACGGGTCAGCCCCAAAGGAGGTCAGTTGTGTCGGAAGGCTTCGGAGGAAAGAGAACTGGATTTCTTCTCGGGCTCCAACCTCCCCGGGCGCCTGCCGCCTAGCTCACTCGACCTTCCCCACCCCGGCCCACTCCGCAACCGCCCCTACAGGAATTTCAGGGCTCCTGGCCGGCGATCCCACTCGGGCAGGAGCACCCCCGGACTGACATGCACCCCCATTACTGCGATGCTGTGTCTCGTCGCCAGTCTCTCACGGTTTTCCGTCTGTCTTTGGGTATTCCTCTGGCGAAGCGAGGCCAACTCTTCGTGAAATTGCAGGAAAACAAGTCTAGTAGGTCAGAGATTGCATTTGCTCGTGTAAGGGATTAATAGAGCCCCTGTCTGATGCTGCCTTGCAGAATTACGTTCGGGATTAAAAGGCAGACACGGCGCGGGCACCCATTTTGCATTTTCTGGTGGTTGTGATTAATATTTCCAAGGGGATTTGTACTGGGAGCTTACGAGACGCACTCTCGGGGGTCTAATGCCAGACGGCCGCGCGCAGGGCCCGGCAGGGGGCCTGTGGGCACGCGCGCAAGCCCTGGGGGGATTAGAGGGGACGCCAGGCGCCGAGACCTTTTAGCGCCTTCCCGCCTCCACCCTGATCCCAGCACAATTTCTACCGAAGACCGCAGGAAGGACTGCCCGGGGAAGCGGACTTTAAAGTCTTATCGGGCTCTCTATACGGGAAAAGGCCCTCGAAGGGTCCTGACTCTAGGGTGGGAGAAAAGGGCTCGGTGCCAGGCCGCTGAACTTCACACATCCGTCCAGTAAAGAGAGTTCCGAAGTCTGTGTTCAGGGGAAGCGCTGCTCCCAAACGCATCACTCCCCTCCCCAAGTGACTCAACGGACCCAGGTCAGGAAGAGGGTGATCTCAACCCTTTCGAACCGCCATTCTCAGATCTGCTTTCCGGGGGCCCACCAGGATGCACCTGCGGAGGGGAGCTAGCGCCTAGGCACTAAATACATCCCCCTTCCCATCGACCCAGGAGGCGGACAAACCCGCGGGTGAAGGGACCGGGAAAGGAGAGGAAAGATGCAGGATGCGCAGAAAGGGAGAAGGAAGAGAACCTGGCAAGAGAGGAGGGGGAAAAAAAGAGAGGCAAATAGGAGGCGACAGAGAGGAGCGGAGAAAAGTGAGGAAGCGGGTGGTCGCAGTTGGTGGGCATTACCGCTCTCCGGCAGAAGGGGGCACCTCTTGGGCCGGGACAGCCTTCGACAGGGCCGGGGCGGGACGTCCGGGCGGAGCCCGCCCTCGGGCAGGGGCTCCGGGGTGCTGGGCGCCCCCTCCTGGCGGCTGCGCGGCGCTCAACTCGGCGGTCCCTCGGGTGCTGGGGTCCCGCGCCGGCTCGGCCCGCGGCGCCGGGGACCCGGAGGTGGTGCGGGGGAGGGAAGTCGGGAGACCTAGGCGGTTGAGGGTGCCGGGGCGACGGGCAGGGCCCCCCACCCCCCACCTCCCGAGCCCTCCCCAGCGCGCTCCTCACCTGGGGCCTGCAGGGCTCCTTCCCCGCGGGCACGGCTCTGGCGCGCCCCTCGGCGGCCCGGCTCCTACCCCAAGCCGAGCCGGCGGAGGAGCCCGCCCTCCTCGCCGAGCAGTCGCGGTCTCCGCCGCCGCAGCAGCTGGGAGGGAGGGAGCGACCGGCGGCTGCTGCCGGGCGGCGTCTGGGGGCCGCGAGCCGAGCGCGAGGAGCCGCCATCTGGAGCCTCGGCTGCGGGCGGGGTTGCGGGTGCCAGGGAAGGGGCCGGGCGACTGGGCCCGGGGCGCGCGAGAGGCCGGGGTCCGAGCGGCGTGGGAGCGGAGGCCTGGGGCTGTGATGGGAAATGTGCGGGAGGGGGTCTGGCCCCTGGGGAGGGGGAGCAGAGGCCTGCCCCCTTTCGGGCCCCCCCTGAACCCCGGGGCAGTCCCGACCCGGAGGTCTAGCGAAAGATCGAGGCACCCGCGTGGCAGTCCCTCCCCCTGGCGGGGTGGAGAGCTGAGGCGGGGGGGCGGTGTGGGTACCAAAACTCTCCTACACGCTCACACACCCGCTGCCCATCAGAAGTGGTTTTCTCATTTCCCTTTCCTCCCACCTTGTCCATCCCACTCCAGGAAACAGTCCCCTCCATACGGCGTGGATTTTTGGACACCTCCACATCACTCCAGAGAACTTTTTCAGCCAGAACGTGGGACAGACACTGACAGGATACCATCCTTTGGGATAAATGCCATCTAGTTTCCGGTGGACTGTGGAAAAGGAAGGGGGTGGTGGTGTGGGGGAGCGCATTATTGCACTTTTAGCGTAGCGTGGAGGGGGGCGGGGGATAGGGAATGTCATTTCTCCTCTCTCTCTCTTTTTTTTTTTTTTTTTTTTGTATTTCAGCTTCAATATTTTTATACCTTGAACTTAAAAAAAAATCCTCTCTTCTAAGTTTAGATGGGGGCGGGGAGCAAACTCAAGGAAGAGGAAAGGCGACGAACGTGGGAGAGAGCCAACGAACTCCAGTCCTCCGGCTTCCGGGCTGTCCCTGAGGGAGATGTCCTCAGCCATAGGTTTTAGCTCAGTGCAGGGGGAACTGATTGGGTGTATGGGTGGTGGCGGGAAGTCCGGAATAAAAAAAGAAAAAAAGAAGAAGAAGCCATGCTCATTCCCACCCCAAGGCATTAAAAGACACTCCCTCCCCCAGCTGTCTCGTGTCCGGCAGAATGGCATTATGTAAAAGATCTGGCATGTCACCCAGAGGCACATCTGGTAGGTGTAGATGACATTCATTAGCACAGGGCTTCTGCTCCGCAGCATGCCAAAGCCCTGACAGAGATGCCCGCTGCCAATCATTCATTCGCTGCCAATCCCAGAGCGTGGCCGGGCGGGATGGCTCCCTTCCACCCTGGCACAAGGACTGTAGGAAACAATGTGTTGAGATACGAAGAGATGAAAGCGGGGCTGAGGACGCGAGGCACCCAACTGATGTATCCCGTGAGGAGATAACGGGGCAAAGAGTCATTTAGCAACAAAGCATATGCAGGATCTCAGGGGGGAGGCTTGGGCAGGGGTCTGCCTTCCTAGGATGCACTGAGGGAGCAGCAGGGGAAGCCCTTCAAAATCTCAAAGTTGGAGCTGCTCCTCTAGAAATACACAAAGATCAACCCCCTCCCACATTACCTGTAAGACCACTCTCTCTCCCCTACCCTCTCTCTCTCTCCCCCCACCCGTGCCCCCACGCCTTCTGTACCTCTGTGTCCCTAACTAGCTCTGAAAAGATGCACTTCTCTGCCCTCTTCAGGGTTTCTGGTCACTGATATAAGGAACACCTTCCTGTTTTTAATGTTCCACCGAAGTCTTTGCCTTGTAATTTGAGGAGGAAGGGAGTCTGTCAGGCTACCTTTACTGCATTTGAAAAAGTAAAGTGTGTTTAGGGACTAACTGTTGCATATATTAACAACTTAAGTGGAAAAAAAAGGGAAATGTCTTGTTTCAATTTCTAGCCTTTCAAAGGGTATAGAGATGAACAAGGGAAAGCAAGGGAATTTTTAAAACAGCCGGGGATGGATAAATGTAAAATGCAGGATAGAAGTTTCCTCTGAGGTTTTTTTTCTTCTTAGGCTGGGTTGTGGTTACTTAAGTGGACAGCATATTGTTTTTTTTTTTTTTAATGTCAGGCACATATTTTATAGATATTCTTTGTGTCCATTCCATATTTAGTAAAACAACAACAAAACTCAGAGGCTTTAGGGCTTGTGGAACTCAGTATTTAAGTTGAGTATAACAGCTTGTTATTGAATATATGTATACATATTATGTATAAAATTATAATACTCTTTTTAGTGCAAATATGTACTATGAAATATTTGGGTCATTCTTATACTGGCTCATGATCACAAGATGACTGCCGTAATTCCAGGCATCACACCATTAAGAAAGGGAAGGGCAAAGAAAAGTAGTTGTTTCCTTTTATGTTAAGGAAATACTTTTGGTTTTTATTTATTCCCTGGCCACAGATACTTGCAAAGTCTGGGAGAACCAACCTTTAAAATGTAAAAAGTTAGAGATAAGGATATTGAGAATGGTTGTGAGTTGCAACCAAGGATGTCTGGCAAAAAGTTCAGGGCAGAGAAGACTTAATGCTAGCATGAGGCAAGAGCAGATTATCACATTTTATTGTATTATTTTAAATAAAAAGATTTGTTCTCATTATTGTCATTAAAACTGATCAGTCAGGGATACCATACTTGAATTTAGCAACTTCTTTGTGAGTTTCATCAAATTCTATTTCACAATAAAGGCTCAAGCTTACTCAACATGTTTATAAGACAGAGACATAAACTCTGACTTGTATCTGAATAAAATTAGTTTGGGGAGGAAAAATATAAATAGAGCTAACTTGTTTACAAACCTAAATGAAGCAAGGAAAATGACTCCTGTTAGAAGGACTAGAGTGTTAATCCCAACTCTGTTAACTCACTATATATGTGACTTTGGATATTTTTGTGGTTTAAGTCTATATCCTTATCTGTTGCTATGGCTTCCCTTGTAGCTCAGTTGGTAAAGAATCTACTTGCAATGCAGGAGACCTGGGTTCGATTCCTGGGTGGAGAAGATCCCCTGGAGAAGGAAATGGCAACCCATTATAGTATTCTTGCCTGGAGAATCCCATGGACAGAGGAGCCTGTAATCCATGGGGTCTGAAAGAGTCGGACAGGACTGAGTGACTAAACCACTACCATCACCTTATCTGTAAATTGGTTAATAATGTATTAGCCTTGCAGGGTTATGGTGAGACTTAGAAATAATGATGGGTTTTAAAATGTAGTAATTTAGGGACCCAGTAGGAATCAGAATTCAGCCTAAGTGGATCAAAGGAAGAGATTACTTAAAAAGAGGTGGGCACAGCTGTGGGAACAAATGAGATAATGAAAGGCACAGAAACAGCACCACAAGAAGCTCTTAGGAAAGGAATTAGAGTTTCTAGAGCCCAGTAAGGACTGGAACCTTGGAGGAGAGCTCAGGAGCACAAGCCACTGCCAGAGAGGCAATGATGAGAAGGGACGTAACACCCCAGTCCTTCTCATCTCACATCTTCCAATTTCATGTTGATATCTTCTGTTGGCCCAACCCAACTGGGAACTAGTTGGTAATGTACTGGAACATGATGCTGGATCTACATGGGCCAGTTTTTGAGGACCTCAAACCAGGCCTAGAAGGCTGGAGAATGGATCTTGGGGAGAATAATCAGCATATAACTATTATCATTCATCAAAAAGTTTGTCTGAGAACTCTCTCTGCAAACATCTTTTCAAAGCACAATTCCAACTGGAAGCAGAAACTTAACAGGCTTTAAATAAACCTAACCATCCAAGTTTTTAAGAGTCATCTCTCAGAGCCCTTTGGCTGCAAGTTCCTACTAGCACTGATTTCCAGAGGTCTTGGCAGGATGTGTAAGCCAAGACCTGGAAGAATTTGAGAGTACACCCCATTGACTTCCTCTGGGCATCCCTAGGTCTCTCATCATTTTGTGGTTTCCTGTGTCGGCCTCAGTCTTGCTAGACCTGGTTAGTCACTTGCTGACTGTTGCTTTCAAGAAAGTCAGCCAAGATTTAGCAAAAAGTGACTACTTTATAACAAATCAACCCCGCAGCAAAGGCAAATCCTACTAACACATTTTCTTGACTTCAAAGTCTGTGTGAACTTCAGATTGAAGTAACTTTTCCTCCTCCCGATTTTGCCAGCCCTATCCTCTCCTCCTATACCTGAACTAACCCATAGGTGAAATGATGAAAAACAGTGGTAAAGAGCATATAAACTGTTCTAATTTTATATAAAATTATAACTAATATCAGAATCTTGAGTGTTCACACTACATATTAGTACAATAAAAAGTCACATTTTTGAATTTCTTAGGCACTGAGTTGAAAAATTTGTGAGGCCTGATACAAAATTAAAAGTCACTGTTTTAATGGAGAGAAACAATTATAGAAAAATAGAATATGAAGAGTGAGATGCAAAGATGAATAATTTGGAAGTACTATATACAACTAAACAATGACTCAAAATGAACACTCGAAAGTGTTTAAATGCAGACATAGAGATCAATAGAACAGAATAGAGAGCCCAGAAATAAACTCACACACTATCGATTAATTCATGACAAAGGAGGCAAGATTATACAATGGAGAAAAAACAAGTCTTTTCAGCAAGCAGTGTTGGAAACACTGAACAGCTACATGTAAATTAATGAAATTAGAACACTCCCTCACACCATATACAAAAGTAAATTCAAAATGGTTTGAAGACCTAAATATAAGACATGATACCATAAAACTTCTAGAAAAGGATGTGGGCAAAACACTCTCTGACTTAAATTGTAGCAGTATTTTCTTAGATCAGTTTCCCAAGGCAAAAGAAATGAAAGCCAATGAGACCTAATCAAACTTAAAAGCTTTTGTACAGCAAAGGAAACCATCAACAGAACAAAAAGACAACCTATGAAGTGGGAGAAAATATTTGCAAATTATGAGACCAATAAGGAATTCATATCCAAAAATATACAAATAGCTCATACAACTCAATCATTCTATATACTAATGATGAATAATTAGATACCAAATATTTTCTGTACTACTAAAGTTCCTGATAAAAGAGGGAAATGAATAAGCCTAACTAAATTGTGTAGGATCTATATGCTGAAAACTAAAAAGTGTTGACTAAAGAAATTAAAGAACATTTAAATGATGGAAAGATATATCTCACTCATGGTTTGCAATACTCAATGTAGGAAATAAATAATAAAAAAGAGATACAAATACAGCTTTTATTTTAGATTTTTTGGCAAAGGTGCAAAAATAATTAAATGGAAAATGAATAGATTTTTCAATAAATGTTATTGCAACAATTGGACATCCATATGCCAAAGCAAAAGAAAATAATAAAATCTCATACTTATTGCATCAATATTAATGCACAATAAATAGATCATAGATCTAAATCTAAAACCTAAATCTTATAGACCTTTTAGAAGAAAACAGAAGTAAGTCTTTATGACTTGGGGTTAGGCAAGAGTTCTTAGTCATGATATCAAGAGCATGACTGAGAAAAGAAAAAAAAATAACTTGGACTTAATAAAAATTTAAAACATCTTCTCTGTGAAAGCCACTGTTAAGAGAATGGATAAACAAGCTCAGGCCAGGAGAACACATTTGCAAATCATATATCTAACAAAAGACTTGTATTCAAAATAGAAAAAGAATCCGTATAACTCAACCATAAGAAAATAAAGAGCTCAATTAAAATATGGGTAAAGGGTTTAAACAGATACTCACTTATCAGAATGTATCAATCACAATGAAGACATGAAATGATGTTCAACATCTTTAGATACTGCATATATGAAAATTAAAACTACAGTGACTTTCAATATTTGAATAGTTTAAAAGAAATGGCAACCCACTTCGCTGTTTCTGCCTGGGAAATCCCATGGACAGAGGAGCCTGATTGGCTACAGTCCATGGGGTCGCAAAGAATCAGACAGGATTGAGCAACTGCATACATAGGCTCATGACCTGATTGCTTCCCAAAGTCTATACCTCCAAGCACCTTCACACTGGGGATTACAGATTCAGCATATGAATTTTGGAAGAAACACAGACATTTAGTTCTTAGCAACTAACAAAGATATAGAGGAAATAGAACTCTAAAATACTGTGGGGACGTGAAATCATCCTGTCACTCTGAAAAGTTTGATAGTTCTTTTAAAAATAGTTAAACACATACTTATGTGACCCAGAAATCTCATTGTTTGAGTATCGATCCTAAAGAAATGAAACTGATATTCACAAAATCTTATTCACTAACATTGATAACAGCTGTATTCACAATATGGAAAAAAACCAAAATGTCTTTCAGTGGGTGAATGAATAAACCACTTTCATACATACATACAATGGAAAGTACTCAGAGAAAAAGGAATGAACTCTTGATATATAGAAAAACTTGGATGATACCCAAAGGCATTACACTGAGTGAAAAAAGTTAATCTGAAAATGTTGTTTAGTCACCAAGTCAAGTCCCACTCTTTTGTGACCCCTTGGACTGTAGTCCACCAGGCTCCTCTGTCCATGGGATTTCCCAGGCAGCAATACTGGAGTGGGTTGCCATTTTCTTTTCCAGGAAATCTTTCTGACCCAGCGATCGAACCCAAGTCTCCTGCTTTGGCAAGCGGATTCTTCACCACTGATCCACCAGGAAAGCCCCTCAAAAGGTTATATAAACTGTTATTTTTATTTATGTTACATTCTCCAAAAGACAGAACTATAGTCCTGAGAAGTGGAGTGTTGCTGTAACATATAACAAAAGATGTGAAAATGGCTATCCTATCCTTATCACTACTTTAGGGGTTTTGAGATATTTAGAGGCTGATCTCGGGGTGGGGGGAAAAATATGACCATAAGGTGGTAGTTCCACAAACAGGCTTTATTTGGGTAACACTTTGGTGGATTTGCATATTAGGTGGAATCTCTCACAGCAGGAAACTGTCCAGAGGGACAATTGTCCCTCTGGTGGTAATTGTTTTACCACTAAGAAAGGTAGCAAGGGAAGGGAATTCCGAGAGAAAGGTGTGAGAGGTGATGTTGCTCATTAGCCCAACAGAGAGTCTCTGTGTTTTGAAGGGTAGCAGCAGTTTAGGGTCTTTACAGCTCTTTAAGTTTGTCTTAACTATTGCTGGCAGATGTTGTGTGCAGGTTTATGGGGCATGCAAAGCAGATGGACTTTACATGGCTAAAAATCCATTTGTTTGGAGTGTGTTTAAAACAACTGGGGGTGTGAAAATTTGAGTTTGACACTGATGAAGTTGATGGTAGAAACTTGAAGAAGCAAATGTCTCAGAGGCCAATATACAGAGGCTAACTCTGACTCATTTATATAACAACAGAGTAATGGGTAGAGGCTGAAAGAAATTTGAGCACAAAAAGTTTGCCTTGAAAAGGCTGTTGGGAGGAACATGAATGTTAAAGGCAATTCTAGTAAGGATGCAGAAGGAAAAGAGGAACACATTATTGGAAGGTGGAGGAATTTTAAGTATAACTGGAAGAATTGTTATAGTGGCAGAAAACTTGGCTTCATTGTGTTCTACAATTGTGGAGAGAGCAGAAATTGTAAATGATGAAATTGGATATGTTGCTGAAGAGATTTCCAAGCAAAGTATTAAAGAGGCAACCTGTTTTTCTTTTCTTTTCTTTCTTTCTTTCTTTTTTTTTGCTTAGTAAAATGCAGGAGGAAAGAGATAAATTGAGGAAGGAATTGTTAAGCAAAAAGGAAGCAGTACTTGATGATTTGGGAGGTTATTGGCCTATCTATATTTCAAAGGATGTCAATACTAGGAGACTGATTAGGGAAGTGTGTTCTGGAGAGAAGGCCAAGGGTATAGCTGGATAACACTTGCTGGATCAATTAGGCAGGTGACTCGTGAATCCACTCAATTATCTTAGGAGAAGGCAGGAGTAGAGATAGAGTTATTCTGGAAATATTTCTGGGGGATTCTTTTGTCTAATGCTGTGGACCCTTGTGACATATAAGGGAGACCCACAAGGTTTTTGAGAATGTTATAGCAGCAGAAACACTGCCTGCTTGGACTGAAAGGGGTAGCAGCAGAACAAAATGAGAAAGCTGTTGGGCTTCCAAAATTATTCAAGCAGGACACTGCTACTACAAACATATGCTGCCCTTCAAGAAAAAGTAATAATGACTCCAAGGATGCAGCCCCTGCAGGTTGTACAGAGACCTATGGAGTCTCAGAGGCAGAGTATTAAAACACAGAATATTACTCATAGACCTTGAAGCTTAATGGAATTTTCCTTTATGTATTTCTAACATACCTGAAACTGGTGACCCCTATATTCCTTCCAATTTCTCCCTTTTGGAATAGGAGTGTCTATCCTGTCTATATCTAATATCTATGCCTATCACACCATTGTATTTTGGAAGCAAGGAACTTGTTTCCTTGTTTTAGATGTCCACAAAAAAGAAACTTTTGTTCCAGGATGGATCAGACTCAGGCTCTAACCCATACCTGACATAAATGATAAAATTTGGGACTTTTGTGCTGATGATATTTTGATGAAATTTTGGATTTAAGAGTTGATGCTGTAATGAGTTAAGATTTCGGAGAATGTTGGGATAATGAGAATGTACTTTACACATGAGACAGTTGTGAACTTTGGGGGACTCGACAGTGGACTTTGGTAGGTTGAATGGCATCATCCCCCAAAGATATTTTATTCTTGTTCAGTCGCTCAGTTGTGTCTGACTCTTTGCGACCCCATGAACAGCAGCACGCCAGGCTTCCCTGTCCAAAGACATGGTGGCCATATTCTAATCCGTAGAATCTGAGAATGTGATCTTATTTGGAAAAACAGTCTTTGCAGATGTAACTGTTAGGATTTTAAGATGAGATAACCTGTGCTGTGCTTAATTGCTCAGTTGTGTTCAACTCTGCGACCCCATGGACGGTAGCCCACCAGGCTCCTCTGTCCATGGGGATTCTTCAGGCAAGAATATTAGAGTGAGTTGCCATGCCCTTCTCCAGGGGAGCTTCCTAACCCAGGGATTGAACCCAGGTCTCCTGCATTGCAGGCAGATTCTTTATCATCTGAGTCACCAGAGAAACCGTGGACTCTAAACCCAATGACAAGTGTCCTTATAAGAGACACATAGAAGAAAGACACATAGGAAGATGAAAAGGCTATGGGAAAATGGAGACAGAGATTGGAGTTATACAGTCATAAGCTAAGGAATGCCTGAAGCCATTGGAAGTTGGAAAAGTCAAGAAATTTTTCTTTCTTAGAAACTTCAGAGAGACTTACACCTTGACTTGGGACTTCTGGCCTCCTCCAGAACTATGAGAGAATTATATTCTATTGTTTTTAAGTCACAGAGTTTGTCGTTAATTTGTTACAAAAACCCTAGGAAACAAATATACCTACCTTGTTACATTTTTGGATTTAGAGCTCTGTTAGGAGAGAGTCACATCAGCATTATAAAAGAGCCCTCATATGGTTTTGGTTTCTTGGGAAACCAAAACTAAGTTTGGGAGCCTGAGATTTTTGGTTCTGGAGATGATTTGTTGTTCACTGGCTAAGTCGTGTTCAACTCTTTGTGATCCCATGGATGGTTGCCACCAGGCTCCTTTGTCCGTGTGATTTTCTAGGCAAGAATATTGAATTGGGTTGCCGTTTCCTTTTCCTAGGAATCTTCCTGACCCAGGGATCGTATCTGCACTTCCTATGTCTCCTGCATTAGCACGTGGGTTCTTTACTACTAACCCACTGAGGAAGCCCCTTTTGGGATGACTGGGACAAAGACAATACATTAAGTTTATACAGACATCTTTACAGGTCTCTTGCACAAACTTCTATTCATAGCAAACTTTTAGGAAAAGCTTAAGATTCTGTATCACCTATATTTTTGTGTCTTATTTGGAAATATGCAATTCCTCTGGGAAAGTACATTGTTTTTAATTTGTGGTGGTATTACTTCTAGAATAGGATGTAATTCTAACATATAATTAAGACATAAGGACAAGAGGACAACCTTTCTGAGCTGGTTTTCTCATCTCTGAAATGGGAAAGCACTAATATCCAATGTGCAGAATTGCTTATTTTTTTCTTATGGAAAAGAATATGAGTCTGCTTTTAAAGGTGTAAAGTACTACTTGTGATGGTTAATTTTGGCCATGGGGTGCTTAGGCTAAATACTATTTCTGAGTGTATCTGAAGATGCTTCTGGGTGAGATTAGCATTTGAATTGGTGGACTCAGTAAAGTAGATTGTCTTCCTGGATGGGGGTGGAGAGCATCTGATCTGCTGAGGTCCTGAATAGGACAAAAAGCAGAGGGTGAGAAGACTCATCCCCTTCTTGCCTGCCTGCTTCTGCTGGGAAATTGGTTTATTTTCCTGCTCTTGGACTAGAATGTATACCACTGGCTTCTCTGGTTCTCAGTCCTTGAGACTAGGATTGGAATTAACCGCTGGCTTCCCTAGGTCTTCAGTTTGCAGATGGCAGATTGTGGAACTTATCAGCCTCATAATTATGTAAGTCAATTCCTCATAATAAATCTATCTATCTATCTGTCTATCTTGGTTCTAGTTCTGTGTTGGTTCTGTTTCTCTGGAGAACACTTGACAAAAACATGCACAAATCTTCTTTAAAACGATTAATATTATTGGATGATTTTAAGTCAAACCATTATAACTTTTATGCTTTACTCTGTTGTGGTTTTCTTTTGTTTTTCCTCTCACTCCTTACTTCATTAAGTTCATTCATTCAACCAGGATATATCAACCAGTCAAGTATCCTAACTTTTTGTCAATTTGCACAACTTTGGATGACTTGTCTATCTCAGGTCATTTTCAGACTAAGAATTTTATTTCTAATTTTTGAGACTGTTAAAATCATCAACTGTTTTTGGAAAATTGTGAGTACGTGGTTTTCTCCTAGGATGAATATATTCACCAAGTTATACCCATTGGGATATCACTTACCTGTTACATACTAGAGCTATTCAGCTATTTGGATGTTTTTCTTACTGGTAAAGGTTGGTCTTTTTGGTCCCTGGACCCAATATTCAGCCACAAGCAGAAGATAACATTGGGTTCCACAGGTAAAGGGCTCAGTCCAAGACTACCCTACACTTCAGATGCCAGTCATAAGTCCCTGTGATTTTGACTGACTGGCTCCAAGTTGAAGATTCCAATGACTCCTTCCAGTTCAGGATGTCAATGACAAGTCTACGTTTTTACCTATAGTTCTTACCAACTGACTATAAATCAGAGGTTCTCACAACTCCTTCTTTGGGTTCAATTAATGACTGTGTTGGTCACAATAAACTGTGGAAAATTCTGAAAGAGATGGGAATACCAGACCACCTGACCTGCCTCTTGAGATCTCTGGGTGCAGGTCAGGAAGCAACAGTTAGAGCTGGGCATGGAACAACAGACTGGTTCCAAATAGGAAAAGGAGTGCGTCAAGGCTGTATATTGTCACCCTGCTTATTTAACTTATATGCTGAGTACATCATGAGAAATGCAGGGCTGGAGGAAGCACAAGCTGGAATCAAGATTGCCGGGAGAAATATCAATAACCTCAGATATGCAGATGACACCACCCCTATGGTGGAAAGTGAAGAAGAACTAAAGAGCCTCTTGATGGATGAAAATAAAAGAGGAGAGTGAAAAAGTTGACTTAAAACTCAACATTCAGAAAACTCAAGATCATGGCATCCAGTCCCATCACTTCGTGGCAAATAAATGGGGAAACAGTGGAAACAGTGGCTGACTTTGTTTTTTTGGTATCCAAAATCACTGCAGAGAGTGACTGCAGCCATGAAATTAAAGATGCTTACTCCTTGGAAGGAAAGTTATGACCAACCTAGACAGCATATTAAAAAGCAGAGACATTACTTTGTCAACAAAGGTCCATCTAGTCAAGGCTACGGCTTTTCCAGTAGTCACGTGTGGATGTGAGAGCTGGACTATAAAGAAAGCTGAGCACCAAAGAATTGATGCTTTTGAACCGTGGTGTTGGAAAAGACTCTTGAGAGTTCCTTGGACTGCAAGGAGATCCAACCAGTCCATCCTCAAGGAGATCAGTCCTGAGTGTTCCTTGGAAGGATTGATGTTGAAGCTGAAACTCCAATACTTTGGCCATCTGATGCGAAGAGCTAACTCGTTTGAGAAGACTCTGATGCTGGGAAAGATTGAGGGCAGGAGGAGAAGGGGACGACAGAGGATGAGATGGTTGGATGGCATCACCGACTCAATGGACATGAGTTTGGGTAAACTCTGGAAGTTGGTGATGGACGTGATGGATGGGGAGGCCTGGCGTGCTGCGGTCCATGGGGTCGCAAAGAGCCGGACACAGCTGAGCAACTGAACTGAATTTGCTAGAACAGCTTATAAAAGTCAGAGCAACATTTTACTTGCTAGATTACCATTTTATTACAAAGAATATTAAAAGACACAAACCAGCAACCAGATGAAGAGATACATAGTGCAAGTTTCCAAACAAAGGGCCCTCTGTCTCCTGGAGCTTGGGGCTGGAACAGTGGCATGTGGAGGCGTTCTGGTTCTCCAACCTTGGAAACTCTCCAAACTTTCTTTGGGTTTTTAGAGAGGCTTCATTACATAAGTATGATTGATTAACTCACTGGCCATTGGTGATTGACTCAATCTCTAGCCCCTTTCCCCTCTCTGGAAATCAGGGGGGTAGCACTGAAAGTTCCAACCCTCTGTTCATGGTTGATTACTCTGGCCAAAAGTCACCTTCATGAACACAAACTCAGTCATGGGGGGAGGGGTTTGTTATGAATAACAAGACACCTATTTCACTTTTGATGGCTCTGAAGCATTTTCAGGAACTCAGGACAAGAGATGAAATATTATTTAATATAACAAAAGAATCTCATATTGCTGTTATCACTCAGAAAATTGAAAGGAATTTGGGAGCTGTGAGCCAGGAACTGTGAATGAAGACCAAATATACATGAGAAATATATTTTGGTCATCTGAATGACCAAATATATGTATTCCTTATAAATCACAAAGTTGCAGTTGGCTATAGAATTTTTGTTTGTTTCTCTGTTTGAGAGAGCCAAATATTCAATTATACTGATTTTAACTTTAAAGTCTTCTTATGTCTCAGAACAAAAACCAAAAAAGCCTCTAGATGTTATCTGAAAAGCTTGGTCAGAAATCTAAATAAATATTGCAAAATCATTCCTAGTATTTGAGTTTTTCTGTTTTAACCTGGATTTTAGATGTCCCTGACTGTAGCCTTCATGTTAATTAATTTCAATCAAATGCAGACTGATTTTAGCAAGAAATGTCAGGAAGAATAAGATAAGAAAAATATGTCAACCCTCACTCTTCATGTTGCAGCCTTTAACTCCAAAAAAATAGTTAAAAGGCTATATAAATTTTATCCATGCAAAACAATTACTTCCCATATCTGATTCATTACCATGTAGCCATGTTAACTCATGGTAGATTCATTTCCTTTATTTGCTTTCTCTGAAGGCATTTTTTTTCACTTCACTGTTTACTGCTTGTCCAATATTTTGTTTTTTCTACTATTCTTTGTTCAAACTGCAAAAATCTGAAATAAAAATATAATATAGAAGTATAGGCATCAGCTAACATTTTCTATGGCATATGGTACTTCAGATGCCATATGTACCAGTGTTTAGTGATTCTGGCAAAGAGGCATAGAATGGTGAAATCCAACTGCCAGGATTGCTGAAAACAAATATGTAAATGCTCCAGGGCTTTTGTTATTCATAACATACCTCTAACACAGCACATACAATATGCTGTTCATTCTGTAACTAGTATAACTAATAAACCACATTTTCCTCTCTTATTTTTTAAGGCTTCTCCAAGTTTGTGTGGTCTTCCGCCTCTAACCTTGAATCTCACTACTGAACTCTGCATTTTGGGAAGCTCATATTAATGAAAGAGGCCTAGGGGAATACAGTCTTCCCTTTTCAAGGGCATTTATTTATTTTTCAAATTAAAATCCAAAGTCTTCATACAGGCCTCTTCTATGAAACAAAGAAAACACTGGGCATGTTCTCTAGACAGCAGGAGTTAGGGGAAAGCAGCTCACACCAGGAAAGGTGAATTTGGGCAGGAGAACAGAAGTGGCTTCATCAGGAAGCTAGTCAGTGGTTTTCCCAACAGTGAAGTTCTATAGGAAGTCACAAGAGAGGAGACCACAGGTATAATTGCTTTGAAAAAGGGAAATGATAATTTTAATAACTTTTAAGCCCATATAAAATGATCACAGTTTAGAGAATAAAAGTTGACCTTGTTTGTTTGGCTGTTGTTATTTTTCTGCTGCTTTAAGTATAGCTAATGGGAAGCACCTCTAATCTCCTCTTTTCTGTTTCATAGATAGGAAATCCACACAAAGTGGACAGAACAGTAGACCCGCAGCTAGAATACTTAGAGGTCATTACTTTCCATTTGTCCTCAGACAAGCTGTTTAACCTCTTTGAGCCTGTTTCCATATGTATGATGAGGATAATATCTTCTCTGGGGATATTACTATGAGGATAATATGATATAATCTTTGTGGAAGTGCACTTATCTAGCATTATTATTATTAAAAAGAAAGCATCTGTAGATTTGCTGATAGTTTAGAGACTTAAGGAGGCTTGTAATACTTCTGAGTATTTTTCTGTACGCACATAAACCTAGAAGGAATATTGGAAATGGAAAGTTGTGAAACGTGCCAGTAACACTGTCAGCAATGGACGTGACTCCTGCTGGGTTTAATTCTTTTAGGCTGAGATCAAGTGAAACTGACATTTTATAGGTCAAAAATGGTCTACTGTAAGAAATTTTACATGTTTCTCCTTATCTCTTCCCCAGAATTTCCATGATCTCTCTCTCTCACTCTGTCTCACACACACACTCATACCCTTTCCTTTCAAGCAGTAACTGGTAGCTAGAAGAACAGTCTGCTTTCCATTTCTGTTTAATAGCTTCTTCCCTGTTTACTATCATCCCAAATTAATCCCCAGATTATTTCGTTTGTAAGCAAGTGTGTGTGTGTTAGTCACTCAGTCGTGGCTAAGTGACTAACCATGGACTGTAGCCTCCCTGCTTCCTCTCTGCATGGAATTCTCCAGGCAAGAATATTGGAGTGGGTGTGCCCCTAAAACCTCTCATTTTCATTGAGAGGCACGTGAACCTCTCATTTTCATTGCTGTACTTCAGTCCAGGTACTCCTGTCTTATTTAGATTATTGAATTGCTCTTCTACCTAATATTCAACCTAATAATTCTGTGGTAGCAGCAACAGTAATCTGAAAGCCTTGGGAAGGGGAGTGAGTTCAGAGTCTGCAGGATCAAGAAACTGTCTCCAGGTTTAGTCTGAAATTCAAGGTATAATCTTGAAGAGATATCAAGTACATTAGTAGAAGGCTGGGAAGAGATGTTGAATGCCTAGGAAATGGGTGCTAAGAGTCATTCCAAAGAGGAAGATAAGGTCAAGAATCAGGGAGCTCTAGGATAAGGTAACAGAACTCCCATTAGAGTTTTTTTTTTGGATTTCCTCTTCTTTCTCTCCTATTAGAATATAACCTCCTTGATGGTTGAGACTGTCATATTTATATTTCATCTCCAGTGTCTGTTTCTAGGATACTGAGTTGATTAATTGCTTGATTGATCTGTACTCCCATTAGAGCAGTTATTAGAATTGCAGGCAGGTTCTGTTGTCTCATTGTCAGATGTTGGGACTGGAGATAAACCTCTTCTTACCTATAGATGAAAATAGTCTAGAAGGATTGTTTCTCTGGGAAACTTGAGGACAGACTTTCTAAAGGAAAAGCAGATGGAGTTATGTTGCAGGGACCTATAGAAAAACCCCAAGTGGGCCCGAGGTCCCTAGTATGCTACCATGTAGTAATAACTTTTACTTTCCATGAAAACAGATTAGTATATGTGCTGCCAAAGTGAGCACTCCATGAAAACAGATTAAAACTGGTACACTCCAACTATTTTTCTTAAACAAGGTGTCTCAAGATTGTTGGGCTCCTTTTTGAAAAATTCCAACACTGAAATGAAAGAAAAATGAATCTCTTTTAAAAAGCTCTTTTGTTTAGGAATTATGCTTCATTAATATTTGATATGTGTAAATCCACATATAAAATAGGGAAAACCTTGTCTCTGAATTCCAAGGAAAATACAAGGATGTTACAGTGAGTTTCATTAGAGGTGAATTCCAAACTTCTGCCTGGGATAAAATAATAAAAAATACTAAGTGTGAGAATACTGTTTCTCTTTCCAGCTATGGCATATTGGACAAACATGCAGAGAATCAGCAATTAGGAACAAGCAATCCCTCTATCACTGGGGCCCAATTACTGGGGAAATAATATCAATTCTGGGACCATTAACAGTTAAAATTTCTTTATCCTGAGACAGAGATGTCTAGCTTAGGAAAGCATCCTCAAATGTAACCAAAACTGTGAAATATTGTCACCCTAGTTTTATTATTGACCTAGCGTTTGTTATATATATCTGCTCTACTAGAGGAGCCCTTCAATAAGAAAAAAATAATAGTGGTGCTGAAAGCTCAAAATAGCTTGCCTCTGATCATTAGAAGGAACCAGTGTAACACAGACATACTCCAGAGTATAGTACCAACAACCATCAATCAAAATTCTCAGGTGAGACTAGGTCACAGTGCTAGCTGCATTTTGGATGAAGAAGTTCAGACTACCCTCCTGAACTTCCAATGAATACATTTTGAAATTTTCAGAAAGGACAGAGAAAAGTGCTTTGTTACAAAGCAGGGCTCCCAAGAACAGTAGACAGGCCAACCTAGGGCAGATATATCAGTCAATCAATTAATCAGCTCAGTATCCTAGAAGTAGATTTTATAAGAGACACTAGGGATGGAATATAAATATGACACAGTCTCAACCATCAAGGAGGTTATATTCTAGTAGGAGAAAAAGAAGAGGAAAACCAAAAGACCATGAGAGTCTCACAGCCATGTGAGACTCACAGTCCATTGTGTTTGGGTTGGTCAGAGCAGGTTTCACTGCTCTGGAGGATTACCAGAGATTGATCAGGAGAAGGATTATCTGAGATTGATCTTAGTGAGGGAGAAAACTCTTGAGAGTTCCTTGGACAGCAGGGAGATCAAACCAGTGAATCTTAAAGGAAATCAACCCTGAATATTCACTGGAAGGACTGATGCTGAAGCTGAAGCTCCAATACTTTGGCCACATGATGTGAAGAACTGTCTCATTGGAAAAAGACCTTGATGCTGCAAAAGATTGAGGGCAGGAGAAGAAGGGTGCAACAGAGGATGAGATGGCTAGATAGCATCACAGACTCAGTGGAGATGAATCTGAGCAAATTCCAGGAGACAGTGAAGGCCAAGAAAGCCTGGTGTACTGCAGTCCATGGGGTCACACGGAGTCGGGCATGACTTTGCAACTGAACAACAACATAAAGGGAGAGAAGACATCATAGGCAGAATGAACAGCACATAGTGGAGTTTAGAAGGCCAAGAGACTCATACTGGAAAAGCAGGAAATAGAAGATTGGGACTTATGGAAAATATGGGTTACAGAAAAGATAAACTAGGGCGATGAGGAAAAAAGTGCAGATTCGGAAACTTGAAAATACAGTGCGTGTGCTGAGTCCGTTCAGTCATGTCCGACTCTTTGTGACTCTATGGATTGTAGCTGGCCAGGCTCCTCTGTCCATGGGATTTTCCTGGCAAGAATACTGGAGTGGGTAGCCATTTTCACCTCCAGGGGATCCTCCCAGCCCAGGGATGGAACCCCTGTCTCCTGCGTCTCTTGCGCTGGCAGGCGGATTCTTTACCACTGCACCACCAGGGAATGCATACATTGGCTTAAAATTGGCATAAGATGGGCACACTTCCAAATGATGACAGGCAGTCAGTATGTCTGTAATTCTGGATTTTCACATCTTCTTGTCTTTCATTCCGTTTCCCCCCCACCCCTCACTTTTCTAGATATCTCTGTAGCTGGTCTACATGGCACTGTGGCATGGCTAAACAGCCGGGGCTTTGAGAGAGAGACTGGTGTTAATCAGAGACTGTTGTACATGACTTCAGGAGTTACACCAAAGACATTTCTTGGATGCCCCAAAAGCTGCTGGTCATGTTCTTACTCCAGCCTGATTTTGCCCATTCTTGAAGTGATCAAAAGGAGTAAATCTGCTGGTGAATTCTAGTCAAGGAAAAATTGGAAAAAGAAGGGTATTGGTAATATTTCTCTACATGCAGAGAGAGAAATGGATTGAGTAAACCTTTTGTTCATCTACTGAAACTTATTGATAGTCTTATAGAACTTATTAACAGTCTTATACTTTAAAACTTTCTCTGTTTACACAATGACTATGCCTATTCTTGTGGATCACTTAAGACATACAGAGTTGATGCTGAAAAGTGCATTCTAAATAGAGATAAGTGCTGTAGTGAGGAGGTAGCGCTCAGCTTTATTTCATAAACATGATGTATTTCCTAAGTAAATAATTGTTTATCATTATAAAAATTATTATCATAATAGCTCATGTACAAATGTTGCCATTAAAGAATTAAGAAAATATCTCTATATAACATCCATGTTATATATTTTATAGAATATTTATACATGTATTTGCACATATGTGCACATGCACAAGTGCACACACACACACACAGAGAACATACTTTAGAAAAGAGCCAAACCCCTTTATGACAAATTTTCCAACAGAATAAACAATCTTGAATATAATGCAGAGCTTGCCAAGTCCTGTCAGAAAGCTCTTGTGGCTCAATGCAATTCTCGGATGGCAAAGAACCACTAAAATAACCCCTTCACTCAGACTCTTGTGATTCCCTGCAGGGAGCTTTCATTGCAGTTGTCAGTGTGAAAAAGCAATCAATTTTAATATATAGATACAGGAGGTGAAGGGTTTTGAGTATATGTGTGTGCATGGGCCCATGTGTGTGTGTGCTCCCTCGAATATATATGTATATAGAGGGAAGTTAAGGTCTTTGTTCTAATAAAACATATATGATTAATTGGGAGAAATGGTCTGTTAGGATTTTGATGTCTTGTTTTTCACTCTAATAGAGTTCAAAACAATTTTTTATTAGAGCTCTTGAAGATTTCTGTATATAAGGAAGATTTCTCTAATATAACCTATTTCTGTATAGGTTATATTAATGCATTTTTAGTGTACATTCCATAGGATTAAATAGTCATACTTCCCTTGTGGCTCAGCTGGTAAAGAATCCGCCTGCAATGTGGGAGACCTGGGTTCGATCTCTGAGTTGGAAAGATCCCCTGGAGAAGGAAAAGGTTACCCACTTCCGTATTTTAGCCTGGAGAATTCCATGGACTGTATAGTCCATGGGGTTGCAAAAGAGTTGGACAGGAAAGAGCAACTTTCAAATGATAGGATGTAATTTATTAGGAGATTATGAAGTAAATTAAGAGAGTTGTGACCAGCATTTTACCAAATAAAGTGGAATAGAACAGCAAACTATGAAAAACTATATTTAGTGTATGATAAGTGTGAGTATTATTTTGTGAAATGTTTGAGTATGTGTATGTGTGTATTAGACCATAATTTCCACTTACAATGTGGACTTTTTTAAAGTAACCTTTTTTAAATGTTAAAATTTTCTGACCTATTAGTTGGCCTTGGCTGACATAACAAAATATCTGCAACTGGGTGGTTTAAACAACATGAGTTAACATTCCTGCAGTGCTAGAGGCTGGAAGTCAGAGATCAGGGTTCCGGCATTGTTGCATCCTGATGAGAACTCTCTCTTTGGCTTGCAGATAGCTGCCTTCTTCACATGGTGAGGAGAGAGAGTAAGCTCTCTGATATCTCTTTCTAGAAGAGCACTAATTCTATCATGAGGGTTCTGTTCTCATGACCTCATATAAACCTGCTTACCTCCCAAGGCCTCTTCTCCAAAAGCCATCATATTGGGATTAGGGCTTCAACAGACAAAATTTGGAAGGACATGATGCCTTCGAATTGTGGTGCTGGAGAAGACCCTTCATAGCCCCCTGGACAGAAAGAAGATTGAACCAGTCAATTCTAAAGGAAATCAACCCTGAATATTCATTGGAAGTACTGCTGCTGAAGCTGAAGCTCCAATTCTTCGGCCACCTGATGCGAAGAGCTGACTCATTGGAAAAGACCCCGATGCTGGAACAGATTAAAGGCAGTAGGAGAAGGGGACGACAGAGGATGAGATGGTTAGATAGCATCACTGACTCAATGGACATGAATTTGAGCAAACTCTGGGAGATAGTGGAGGACAGAGGAGCCTGGTGTGCTGCAGTCCATGGGGTAGCAGAGTCAGACACGACTTAGCAACTGAATGACAACAAAATTCAGTCCATAGCACTAACATAGAGTTTATATCTTAATTTTATCTTCAGTTTACAGTGTTCCCAAACTGGAGACAGTGAACTCCTCAAAGGCAAGTATTGGATATATTTCATCTTTATACCCTCCACAGCCCCAAGAGTGTCATACACTTACTGGAAGATCACAAAATAGTTATCAAACTAATGTAGAGAGCTCCAGATGCTTGCATATAAAAGGATAATAAAAATAATAATCTGCATGGATATGGTAGTTACTACTTTTCAGAGTGCTTTCTCCATCAATGATCTCACTGATAATTCAGAACTATTTTTTTGGAAGGAAGCATGCAGAATGTTGCATTAGTATGTTTAATTATTTCTTAAGCTTGCTCCACATTACAGTGGTGTACAATAAGACATTATTTAAGTAGACCCTAATATTTGTGTTAGGGAAGGACCCAGGTTTTATGGGGCCTGGGGCTTGTAGAATTCTGGAGAATTTCATTAAGAGCAAGAATACAAAATGATGAATAGAAAGCTAAGTGCAACAGTGAATATTTATTTAAAAGGATAAAAGAAATTGCAAAACTTAAAAATTGACAGACACATAGTTTCCAAATGTGTGCTAATAAAATATTGAAATAAAATGGGTATTTGTAGATTAACCTGTATCCTGTGATTTTGCTTAGCTTATTATAATAAAGCCAGTAATTTTTTTGTAGATTCCTTAGGATTTTATACATATACCAAGTATCTTTTTTGAAAAAAAAAAAAGAATTAGAAAAAATTCTTTTTTCCCAACATGAGTGACTTTTAAATTATTATTATTATTTTGCCTTGTTTCACTGGCTAGGATTTTCAGGGAAATATTGAGTAAATGTGCTAATAGTGCCTTATTCCAAATAATTTGCCTTATTCCAAAATTACAGGTAAAATAACCAGTTATTTACCACTGAGTATTCTACTGGTGATTATTTTTTTTTTAACAGATTTACCTTTTAGGTTGAAGAAATCATTTCTATCTACAGTTTGTGGAGAGTTCCATAAGAAATAGATATTGAACTTAGCCATCCTTTTTTCGCATTATTGAATTTATCATTTCAGCAATTTGATTATTATATGTCTTGGCATGTTTTTTCTTCAAGTTTCTCCTATTTGGGAGTCATTGAGTTAGATTGTGAGCTTAGTATTTTAATCAAATTTGTAAAGTCGTCATCCATTATTTTTTCAAATGTGGTGTTCAGTCTCTACCTCATTCTCATCTTTTGGGGTTCTAACCATTTGCAAGTTTGACCAGGTTACAAATGCTCTGCCCACCTATTTTTCAGTATTTTCTTCCCTTTTGTCTTTCATTTGGAAAGTTAGTATTGTTATGTCTTCAATTCACTAATATTTTCTTCTCCAATGTCTAATTTGCTGTTGATCCCATTCCATGCCTTTCCCCCTTACAGACACAGTATTTTATCTCTTTAGACATACAACTTTTTATATAACTTACATTTATTTCCTCATGATGGTCATAATTTTATGACATGACCTTACATGGTATTACATGGTCTTACATATACAGTTATGACATGGTCTTACATATACAGTTTATTTATATTAACTATTTTAATATTCCTGTCTGCTAATTTCATCTATGGAATTTTCTGTGCATTTCTATAGTTTGATTTTTCTTCTTGTTATGAAAGTGAAAGTGAAAGTGAAGTCACTCAGTCGTGTCCAGCTCTTTGCGACCCCATGGACTCTAGCCTACCAGGCTCCTCCCTCCATGGGATTCTCCAGGCAAGAGTACTGGAGTGGGTTGCCATTTCCTTCTCCAGAGATCTTCCCAACTCAGGGATCGAACCAGGGCCTCCTGCATTCCAGGTAGACACTTTAACCTCTGAGCCACCAGGGAAGCCCTGGTTATGAGTCATATTTTATTGTTTATGCTCATGTCTTGCAATCTTTTATTAGATACCTGGCATTGTAAATTTAGGTTGTTGGTTGATGGATTTTGATTATCTTTTAATGTTAGATTTTGTTCAGATCTGCAGTTAATCAATTATACTTTTTCAAGGTTTACTCTTTGCTTATTGGTATAGAGAACTCTTTAGTCTGAGACTAATTTAACTCTACTACCAAGGTGATGCCCTTCTCAGAATTCCACCTGATGACCATATATTATGAGATCTTTCCACTCTGACTGATGTGAAGGCAAACTATTTCCAGGCTTGTGTGAGGTCCAGAATTGTTTTGTCCATTCCTCTTTGATATTTCCCCCCCTGACCTCACATATTTTTTTTCTTAGACATGTACAGACCAATACTCAGCTAAAGACTCAGTGGGACCCATTTGCAGAGCTACAAAGCTCTTTCTATATAGAGTGCCCTCTTTTCCATTACTTTGCTCTACAATTTGTAGCTGCCTTGAATGCTATCTCTGTCTTCTCAACTAGGCAATACTGATGATCTTTATATGAGTTTTTCCTACTTGTTCCATGGAAACTGTCTCTTAGCAGTAAGCTGATGAAAATGCAGGGCTCACCTTGTTTGTTTCTGATCTCTCTGGAATCCCACAGTTCTATGCTGCTTGTTGTCCAATGTCTGAAAATTGTTTGTTCATATATCTGTTCATGTGTTTAGCTGTTAAAATTGGCAGAGTCAATCTGGTCTCTGTTATTACATCTAGTAAGTATTTGAAGTTGACAATATTATATTTAACATATTCATAGTATTCCACTTTATCAATACCATAAGTTAACTAGTTACCTGTTGTTTGATATTTACATTTTTCCAATCATAAAAATTATTATGCATAAATATTATGAAAATTATTATGCATAAATATTTTTGCCTTTGTTTAAATTATTTTAGGTGAAATTTCTGGGTCAAAGGATGTAAAAACCAAGACTTTTGGGTAAATTGTATAGCTCTTACTTATTTCATTTACAATAAGTGCTGAGATTCCTTAGAAACTTACTAAGTAGCAGTCTTCATCAATATTCAGATTTAAATAAACTTATATATAATACAAAGGAATGCAGTAGGCCAAAATAGAACCTTGTTGCCCAAAAAAGGTAAGTCAAATCATGTGAAAGCTAAATGAGCCTATAACTGAGCCCAGGGTTAGTAGAATGCACAGGTACAGATAATGCCGGACCGTGGGGAGCTTCACTATAGGGACAGAGTCTGTCTCTGAGGGAATAGTAGGTGATGTGCTCCCAGTGGAATATCACTGGCTACACGTTCCCATGAAGAAGCAAGAAGGAACTGAGCTAACAATACTCCAGTTCATTCTTCCCAAAGTGACCAATAAGTCATTCAGTTTCCTGGGGCAGATAAAGTTGTGTAAAAAACACCTGCAGTTACACTAATTAAGGCCTCTCAATATAGAAGAAAATATCAGGAGGGAATTAGAAATGTTTCTCTGATAACAATGAGTTAATAGTTATCAATAACTTACTATACACTAAGTAACATGTTTCACTAAATCCTCACCTTAACCCTAAGCAGCAGGTATCACTTTATAGAGTAAGCTGAAGATCTTAAATGCTGGGCTGGAGGAAGCACAAGCTGGAATCAAGATTGCTGGGAGAAATATCAATAACCTCAGGTATGCAGATGACACCACCCTTATGGCAGAAAGTGAAGAACTAAAGAGTCTCTTGATGAAAGTGAAAGAGGAGAGGAAAAAAGTTGGCTTAAAGCTCAACATTCAGAAAGCTAAGATCATGGCATCTGGTTCCATCACTTCATGGCAAATAGATGGGGAAACAGTGGAAACAGTGACAGGTTTTATTTTTCTGGGCTCCAAAATTACTGCAGATGGTGATTGCAGCCATGAAATTAAAAGATGCCTGCTCCTTGGAAGAAAAGCTATGACCAACCTAGACAGCATATTAAAAAGCAGAGACATTACTTTGCCAACAAAGGTCCATCTAGTTAAGGCTATGGTTTTTCCAGTAGTCATATATGGATGTGAGAGTTGGACTGTGAAGAAAGCTGAGCGCTGAAGAATTGATGGTTTTGAACTGTGGTGTTGGAGAAGACTCTTGAGAGTCCCTTGGACTGCAAGGAGATCCAACCAGTCCATCCTAAAGGAGATCAGTCCTGGGTGTTCATTGGAAGGACTGATGCTGAAGCTGAAACTCCAATACTTTGGCCACCTGATGCGGAGAGCTGACTCATTTGAAAAGACCCTGATGCTGGGAGAGATTGGGGGCAGGAGGAGAAGGGGATGACAGAGGATGAGATGGTTGGATGGCATCACCGACACACTGGACATGGGTTTGGGGGGACTCTGGGAGTTTGTGATGGACAGGGAGGCCTGGCGTGCTGTGGTTCATGGGGTCGCAAAGAGTAGGACATGACTGAGCGACTGGACTGAACTAAACTGAAGATCTGTATGGAGGAGGACCTAGACTTTAAGTAGAGTTCACAGTATTTCTCAGAGTGTGGTTTGCAGGTCACTTGAATCAGGAGAACTTACGTAGCTTTTTAAACTGTAGTAGGCGTACAATTTCCAAAATGTGGGGAAATTTAACTTTTATAAGATTTTCATATAACTGGATTTAATTTCTGCTGAGAGCCGTTGTTTTCAGTGATGGCAGAAGAATTAATCTACTGATGTTGGACTTCATGGATTAGCCTGTCATTGTAACTTAGTTTACTCAAGAGTTCTGTTTCACGCCCTTTTCCTGAAACTGTACCTGAGTTCCCAAGTTATTTAATGGTTTCATGGCATCAGAGGTTTGGACTAAGTTGTCCTCCAAGCTCCTTGATCTTTGCTGACCAAGAATTTCACATTTACACCTAATTCTGTTCTCTGGCTTAAGGTTCCTTTACCTCTAGTTGGGTAAGCTGCATCTTTTCTTGGACTCAGGTTGGGTGGGAAAATGGGATGTTATCTGATTCTTTCTCAAATCTATTGCCTATGGCATGGGTCACATATTTTGACATTCACCATAAAACCTTTTATCTCCTTTCAAAATTGTAGCCTCTGTGGAATTAAAATTTCTTTGACTCTAACATTTTCTTTTGAAAATTTGATTTGGAAAGTAATTTCTAATAATAAGACATTTGTTTTTATAATTTTTTTGTCCTGAGGTCATGCAGCTTCTGACTGAGTAAGAGAAGAGCAGAAAGAAAATTTAGCGATCAGATGAAAAACGGGGAGAGAAGCCTCAGTTCTTATCTAAAAACATTAGTCTCTTTTGTGAAAATACAGAAGAATATTTGAATCAAAGCCTCTGGCCCTGGTGCCTGGGGATCAACATTGCGGCAGGTTCCCCAGTTTGGACACTGATCTCAGATGGATTCCAGAGGATTTTGAGGAGCCTGGAAATGATCTAGTAGCATGAAAACTTGGCTGCTTAGACTAGGCATGAAATTTGGGTGTGTTAGAATGCATGTGCTAGAAAACCAAGGCACCTTCCATAAAGTATTTTGTTTTTCACTCTTATTTCTGCAATTTTTCCTGGAGCTTTGCTTTCTTCCCCTGTATATTCAGTCTCATTTACCCAAGATTCCACCTCTTCCTTCTCTTAAATATGGGTAGTGGGTGTGAATGGGGTGGAAAAATGAATAGTTATCGGACATCTATGATGTTCCTGAAACTTTATATGGTCTCAGTTAATCTGCATAACATCCAGTTAATTCTCAGAAAGGTTAAATAAACTGCTCAAGATTGCACAGGTAGCAGGTGGCAGATCTGGGATTAAAATCTGAGCCCATCTGGTATCAAAACTGGGCTTTAATTACTTTACTTTGCTGTTCTTCTTGACAGAGGTGTTAGTGATTCCCCTGATTCCCTCATCATCAACATCTCTCCTACTTCCCAGCCATATGGAAGGCCTAATCCTCACTTTTTCTTTTTCCTGTACTAATTACCAGAATTATCTGTAAAAGAAATTTTATATGATGAATAGATTCAAAGGATTGGATCCAGTAGACAGAGTGCCTGAAGAATTATGGACGGAGGTTCATAACACTGTACAGGAAGCAGGGACCAAAACCACCGCCAAGAAAAAGAAATGCAAGAAGGCAAAGTGGTTGTCTGAGGGGGCTTTACAAATAGCTGAGAAAAGAAGAGAAGTGACAGGCAAGGGAGAAAGTGAAAGATATATCCAACTGAATGCAGAGTTCCAAAGAATAGCAAGGAGAGATAAGAAAGCTTTCTTGAGTGAATAGTGTAAATAGAGGAAAACAATAGAATGCAAAAGTCTAGAGATCTCTTCAAGAAATCTGGCGATATCAAGGGAACAGTCCAGGCAAGTTTGGGTACAATAAAGGACAGAAGCAGTAAAGATCTATCTAACAGAAGCAGAAGAGATTAAGAAGAGGTAGCAAGAATACATAGAAGAACTGTACAAGAAAAGGTCTTAATGACTTGGATAACCACGACGGTGTGATCACTCACCTAGAGCCAGACATCCTAGAGTGTCAAGCGGGCCTTAGGAAGCATTTCTATGAATGAAGCTAGTGGAGGCGATGGAGTTTCAGCTGAGCTATTTCAGATCCTAAAAATATGATGCTGTTAAAGTGCTGCACTCAAATTTGGAACTTAGCAGCAGCCACGGGACTGGAAAAAGTCAGTTTTCTTTCTTTTTTTTTAAATTTATTTTTATTTATTTTATTATTTAAAAAATTTTTTCATTTATTTTTATTAGTTGGAGGCTAATTACTTTACAGTATTGTAGTGGTTTTTGCCATACATTGACATGAAACAGCCATGGATTTACATGTGTTCCCCATCCTGATCCCCCCTCCCACCTCCCTCTCCATCCCATCCCTCTGGGTCTTCCCAGTGCACCAGCCCCAAGCACTTGTCTCATGCATCCAACCTGGGCTGGTGATCTGTTTCACCCTTGATAGTATACTTGTTTCAATGCTGTTCTCTCAGAACATCCCACCCTCGCCTTCTCCCACAGAGTCCAAAAGTCTGTTCTGTACATCTGTGTCTCTTTTTCTGTTTTGCATATAGGGTTATCATTACCATCTTTTAAAATTCCATATATATGCGTTAGTATACTGTATTGGGCTTTATCTTTCTGGCTTACTTTACTCTGTATAATGGGCTCCAGTTTCATCCATCTCATTAGAACTGATTCAAATGAATTCTTTTTAATGGCTGAGTAACATTCCATGGTGTATATGTACCACAGCTTCCTTATCCATTTGTCTGATGATGGACATCTAGGTTGCTTCCATGTCCTGGCTATTATAAACAGTGTTGCGATGAACATTGGGGTACACGTGTCTTTTTCAGATCTGGTTTCTTCGGTGTGTATGCCCAGGAGTGGGATTGCTGGGTTATATGGCAGTTCTATTTCCAGTTTTTTAAGGAATCTCCACCCTGTTGTCCATAGTGGCTGTACTAGTTTGCATTCCCACCAACAGTGTAAGAGGGCTCCCTTTTCTCCTCACCCTCTCTAGCATTTATTGCTTGTAGAAAAAGTCAGTTTTCATTCCAATCCCAAAGAAAGGCAATGCCAAAGAATGTTCAAAATACCAAACAATTGTGCTCATTTCACATACTAGCAAGATTACACTCAAAATCCTTCAAACTAGGCTTCAACAGGAGGTGAACCAATAACTTCCAGAGGCACAAGCAGGTTTAGAAGAAGCAATTCATTGGATCATAAGGAAAGTAAGGGAATTCCAGAAAAAACATCTATTTCTGCTTCATTGAGTACACTAAAGCCTTTGACTGTGTGAATCATAACAAACTGGAAAATTCTTAAAGAGATGGGAGTACCAGACCTTACCTGTCTCTTAAGAAACCTATATACAGGTCAAGAAGCAACAGTTAGAACCAGACATGAAACAATTGACTGGTTCAAAATTGGTAAAGGTGTATTACAAGGCTATATATTGTCACCCTGCTTATTTAACTGATATGCAGAGTACATCATGCAAAATGCTGAGCTATATGAAGCCCAAGGAGGAATCAAGATTGCTGGGAGAAATATCAGTAACCTCAGATGTGCACATGATACTACTCTATTGGAGAAAGTGAAGAGGAACTAAAGAGCCTCTATGAGGGTGAAAGAGGAGAGTGAAAAAGCTGGCTTAAAATTCAATGTTCAAAAAACGAAGATTATGGCATCCTGTCCCATCACTTCATAGCAAATAGAAGGCGGAAAGTGGAAACAGTGACAAATATTATTTTCTTGGGCTCCAGATTCACTGTGGATGATGACTGAAGCCATGAAATTAAGATGCTCACTCCTTGGAAGAAAAGCTAGGACAAATCTAGACATCATATTAAAAAGTAGAGACATCACTTTAGTGTCAAATGTCCATATAATCAAAGCTATGGTTTTTCCAGTAGTTGTGTGCAGATGTGAGAGTTGGACCATAAAGAAGGCTAAGCATTGAAGAATTGATGATTTCAAACTGTGGTGCTGGAGAAGACTCTTTAGAGTCCCTTGGACTGCAAGGATATCAAACCAGTCAATCCTAAAGGGAATCAGTCCTGAATATTCATTGGAAGGACTGCTGCTGATACTGAAGCTCCAATACCTTGGCCACTTGATGCGAAGAGCTGACTCCTTGGAAAAAATCCTGATGCTGGGAAAGATTAAGGGCAGGAGGAGAAGGGGGTGACAGAGGATGAAATGGTTGGATGGTATCATCAGCTCAATGGAGATAAGTTTGAACAAGCTTCAGGAGATAGTGAAGAACAGGGAAGTCTGGTATGCTGCAGCCCATGGGGTTGCAAAGAGTCAGACACTATTGAGCAACTGAGCAACAATTGCCTTTTCTGTTTTAGATTTCTAATAATAGTGCCTTTGTTTATATGACAATTTATAAAGTGCTCTGTAAAATTATGATTTGACATCTTGATTAACCCTGATATGAGTTTGAAGCTCCCGTTAACACTTGTGTGGACTGTTAAACGCTGAGATCCCCACAGTTCTCTTTTTTTGACTTCTGTGTTAGGATCCGTTTCACAGAGTTTTATAAAACACAGTACTTCTTCATCTGAATGAACTGCTTCAGTTTTAAGGTGTCTAAAGTTTCCCTTTGTGTTATCTTTCTTAATGACATTTGGATTCAGAGTGGTTGAATTACGAATCATCAAGAGAAGACACAGGACACGTACAGGAGAAGTGAGGGGACAAATTTCCCGAGAGAAGGAGAAGGTACAGGGACAGTTGTTAATTACCTTTTGTCCTGACAGCTCTTTCAGGTCCCCTGAGGCCCAGGATCCTCTAATGTACAGCCTCACCTCTTTTCTGGTCTCAGGTGAATCTGAGTGTCTGCATCCAAGGGCTCTCCTGCCTGTGTTGTGCTTATGATCTTGTCTTTTTCTGCCTTTACAACCCTGGAAAGTGTAAGTGATGCACTCCAGGGTATTATATTATTATAATATCATTATATTTAAATATATATCAAAAGCATTTTCCCCTTAATAAATAAAGGAAAGTGAGAATTCAGTTATTCTTTGAAGACGTTAAATCTATAAACTGGGGGTGCCGTTAACATGAAACTCTTCCTCTGGAGCCCCACTTAACTGGACAGCATAGATTGTGCTGTGGCAGTATTTAAACTTGGCAGTAAAAATGACCTCAGTCTCTTGGTTTTAGACAACCCTGTGTTGTATTACTATTTGGGCTTCCTTTTGGCTCAGATGGTAAAGAATCAGCCTGCAGTGCTGGAGACGCAGGTTCAATCCCTGCATTGGGGAGATCCCTTGGAGAAGGGAATGGCAACCCATTGTAGTATTCTTGCCTGGAGAATTCCATGGACAGAGGAGCCTGGCAGACTACAGTCCGTGGGGTTGCATAGAGTCAGACATGACTGAGCAATTTAGCACAGCCCACACATTCAGACAGTCCAAATTTCAGCTTTCTGTGACTCCTCTTCTCCTATCCTGCTTGAAATATATCTGGATTTGAGAGGATTTCTGTGTCCTTATGATCATGGGATAAGAGATTGTGTTCTCCCTGGGTTCTGGGCAATACACTTCATCCCTCCTCATCGTAGATAGATACCCTTATGGAATCACCTGCAGAAGTCTGTCTGAAGCTAGAGAGACTTTTCTGGTCTCTTGCCGTGGTCAAGGCACCACGATCTTCCACGTGGAGAACTGGCTCTATATGAATGCTTGGTGGTATTGCTGGTCCTCAGCAGTGTCAGCAATGATGTCATCTCATTTCTCACCTCACGCTAGCTGGTCTTCTGGCTTTCAACTCAATTACATCACATCAGAATTTCTAAATATCTGACAAGCTTCACAGAAGAAGACTCAGAAGGTACTATTTCTTGCCCCTGTTTTTGTGCTTAAGTGCCACATCATAGTTTCTCATTTCTATCAGATATCCTGTATTGCTGATGGATATCTTAGGTGATGATGTGCCAGAATCTCAAATGAAAAAGGGAGGAAACTTTTCACTTCCTGTCCTGTTTACTTGTATTAATATATCTTAATACACATTTCTCCCCAGAAGCAGCGCTAGACACAAATATTTGAGCACACACATTTGGGAAAGGATCTATGAAAACAGTGCTCAGTTAAGTTCTGTCTCTCAGTCATGTCCAACTCTGTGACCCCATATACTGCAGCACACCAGGCTTCCGTATCCATCACCAACTCCTGGAGCTTGCTCAAACTCATGCCTGTCGAGTTGGTGATGCCATCCAACCATCTCATCCTCCATCGTCCCCTTCTCCTCCTGCCTTCAGTCTTTCCCAGCATCAGGGTCTTTTCCAGTGAGTCAGTTCTTTGCATCAGGTGGCCAAAGTATTGGAGCTTCAGCTTCAGCATCAGTCCTTCCAACAAATATTCAGGACTGATTTCCTTTTAGGATTGACTGATTTGATCTCTTTACAGTCCAAGGGACTCTCAAGAGTCTTCTCCAACACCACAGTTCAAAAGCATCAATTCTTTGGCACTCAGCTTTCTTCACTGTCCAACTATCACATCCATACATGACTACTAGGAAAACCATAGCTTTGATTAGATGGACCTTTGTTGGTAAAGTAATGTCTCTGCTTTTTAATATGCTGTCTAGGTTTCTCATAGCTTTTCTTCCATGGAGCAAGCATCTTTTAATTTCATGGCTGTAGTCACCATCTGTAGTGATTTTGGAGCCTAAGAAAATAAAGTCTGTCACTGTTTCCACTGTTTCCCCATCTATTTGCCATGAAGTGATGGGACCCGATGCCATGATCTTCGTTTTTTGAATGTTAAGCTTCAAGCCAGCTTTTTTACTCTCCTCTTTCACTTTCATCAAGAGGCTCTTTAGTTCTTCTTCACTTTCTGCCATAAGGGTGGTGTCAGCTGCATATCTGAGGTAATTGATATTTCTCCCTTTATTCTTGATTCCAGGTGCTTCATCCAGTCCGGCATTTCACATGATGTGCTCTGCATATACATTAAATAAGTAAGATGACAATATACAGCCTTGATGTACTCCTTTCCCAATTTTGAACCAGTCAATTGTTTCATGTCTGGTTCTGTTGCTTCTTGACCTGCATATAGGTTTCTCAGGAGACAGGTAAGTTCTGGTACTCCCATCTCTTGAAGAATTTTCCACAGATTTTTGTGATCCCCACAGTCAAATTCTTTAGAGTAGTCAATGAAGCTGAAGTAGACATTTTTCTGGAATCCTCTTGCTTTTTCTATGGTCCAGTGGATGTTGGAAACACTGCTAGGAGAATAAGAAATCAATACCAAGAAGAGAACAAAGCCAATATAAAGTGCATTACCAAGCCACTTAAAATATGATTTGAAACAGGGTAGAACATAAGCCTCAAAGGTAGCAGGAGTTAGGTTGTTTTTAGGTGGCATTCATTTTTAAGAATTGTGTCTGCTGTGTGTGTAGGCAAGGGCAAGCTTTGATGGTTAGAGGAAGCCATCAGATAAGGAGATGAAGGTGCTGTAATTTGAAGTCAGACTTCAAATGTAAGGTGAAGTCTTACATCTTACAGATGCTAAGAGCTTACGGAATTTCAGCTGAGTATTTAAGAAATAGGAGGTCTAGTGGTCATGTCTTAACTTCTTTCATTATAAATAATGTTTCCACTGTATCAGTATTACCTCAGTCTTTGTATCCCACATCCCTGTAAACATTTGTGTATTTCACTTTTATTAGTGTAAAATTTCTGTAAGTGGTTATAAGTCACTCTGGGAAAGTATAAGGGGGATCACAGTTGTATATAGTTGCAGTGTAAAGGTCCTTCCTCAAGGAGATTGAATTCCCTTTTGATTATTGGCCTCTGAGTCTGAGAACTGGCCAAGATCTTGAAACTAGGTGAAGAATCATGACATTTAATTGTAGTAACTGACACCAAACTCCTGCTTACTCGCTCTTGATCTTTTTCGGTTATACAGGTGAAGCAACACCCACACTGTCGGTCAGGTTAGTCTCTGGGAACTCCAAGGTCTACTAGCTATTTTCATATGGCCTCTGAGGGCAAGAATCCCTCATAGTCACCCCAACTTTGCTGCCTGTGTCCATCTTGCTTCAGGAAGTTAAGTGCCATCACCTGGTCTCTCCTATCTTGGAATTCTATCTTCCCCATTGCAAGTAGAGAACCCAGTAACTTAAAGAGGATTTCCATTCTACTCAATGATGCCTGTGCCTTCCTTATTGCGTTAACAAAGGGAATACCCTTTGGACCCTCCTAAAGAACAGTGAAGCCTGGTGTGTTGCCATACATGGATGGGGTCATGAAGAGTCGGACATGACTTGGTGACTGAACAACAACAATGACAAAGGAACATAGCTAATGATCTCTGGTCATACATAAAAGAATTTATTGTACATGTCCATTTCTCTGAGCCTTTTGCCTCCATCATAACTACTCTGCCAAGGCAATTCTATTTCATTCATTGTAGGCCACTATCATCTATCATCCCCACATTCAAAGACCTATCTCATCAACATGCTACAATGGGTTCAAAGCATCTTTGTTCCCAGTGTCCAGAGTCATGAGAGAGTGTTTGTAGATCAAAACTCAAGACTCAAAACTGCTTTATATTTGCTTTATATCTTATACTCTCAGATCCATTCTTGGGCTCATTTTCTTGGTTCCTATGGTAACAAATTATTCAGGTTCTGTGGCTTTTTTGGTAAATAACCTCTTTCTTTCTAGCAGAGACTACTTCCCTAATTTAGGCTGGACTGAGAGTTATTCCTCATTATTCTTCTAAAAGAGTGGTTCTGGGAGTGTGGTGTCCAGACCATCAGCATTAGCATCACCTGGGAGTTTGTTAGCGGTGCTGATTCCCAAGTCGCATCCTAGACCTACTGAATCAGAGCCTCTGGGGGGTGGTAGCTTAATAATCTGTGATGTAACAAGTACTCCGGTGATGCTAATAAATGTTGAAATTTGAGGACCATTCATCTAGAAGCTGGAGAAGGAAACAGCAACCCACTCTAGTACTCTTGCCTGGAAAATCCCATGAACGGAGGAGCCTGGTGGACTGCAGTCCATGGGGTCGCGAAGAGTCGGACACGACTGAACGACTTCACTTTCACTTTTCACTTTCATGCATTGGAGAAGGAAATGGCAACCCACTCCGATGTTCTTGCCTAGAGAATCCTGGGGATGGGGGAGCCTGGTGGGCTGCCGTCTATGGGGTCGCACAGAGTCGGATACGACTGAAGCGACTTAGCAGCAGCAGCAGCATCTAGAAGCTGGGCTTCCCTGGTGGCTCAGATGATAAAGAATCTGCCGGCAAAGCAGGAGACCTGAGTTCGATCCCTGGGTTGGGAAGATTGCCTGGAGGAGGGCATGGCAATCCACTCCAGTATTCTTTCCTGAAGAATCCCATGGACATAGGAGCCTGGGGGGCTGCAGTCCATGGGGTCACAAAGAGTGGGACATGACTGAACAACCAAGCACAGCACATCTAGAAGCCGTGACCAGCAGTGGGGCAGACCTTGAGGAATGCAGACATCATCTGTGGGTCATCTGCCTTAGGTGAGGACCTCTCATGGTTTCCAGGCAACGAGAGGCTGTGATCCTCTACCAAGGAGGAGACAGTTGCTTTGGCTACCAATTTTTAGAGGATTTAGTGGTTGAAGATCCTTATGTGTATAAACCCAGATGTTCTTGTTCCAGATTCTAGATTCCCTTCCTCCCCATCAGGGCCATGAATTTAGCATAGAGACTTGCCAGGGGATTGTAAATTCAGCTTTTATTTATAATGGTTACTTTCTTAGTAAGATCCACAACCTCCTTTTCAGCTCAGTCTGTTTTCTGGCTGCGGATGAGGAGTCTCTTTGAATACTGCCATAACAGGCCAGTGGCTTTCACACTGTGTTTTGAGTTGATAGCTCCCTCATATGACTTTGTGATCTTCTTTCTTTGTCACTTTGATTACACAACAACATCTCCATGGGTATTATCATTATCACTGTCCCTTTGCCTCTCAAAACTCAGAGATGTTGTATAAGCCAGTGCTCCTCTTTTACATGAATCCCATCCCGAGTCACCATAGCTAAGCCTCTAATTGTGTTTTTACAATACTACTGGAGTTACCACCATCTCATTTCTGTCTTAGCTTGAGTTCCTCTAGAAGAGCCTTCTGGACATGAACTTGGGCAAAATCCAGGATTTGGCGAGGGACAGGGAGGCCTGGCATGCTGCAGTCCATGGGGTCACAAAGAGTCTGACATGACTGGTGACTGAGCAACAACAATGGAAGAGTATTCTAAGACAAACATTCAATTTCATGCAGATTTGTTTGTTGTTTAGTTGCTAAGTCATGTCCAACTCTTTTGTGACCCTATGGACTGTAGCCTGTCAGGCTCTTCTGTCCATGGGATTTCCCAGGCAAGAATACTGGAGTGAGTTGCCATTTCCTTCTCCAGGGGATCTTCTCAACCCAAGGACTGAACCCATGTCTATTTCATTGGCTGGTGGAATCTACCACTGAGCCACCCGGGAAGCCCTCATCCAGATTTAGCAGCTTCCATTTCTGCCCAAAATTGTGGCACATGGCCTAATTGAACTGGTGATGACTATTTTTTTTTCAACTATAATGGGAAACAATTATAGAGGAGGGGAATAGAAGTAGATACTGAATTAGCCAAACAGTAATGTTTGCCCTAGAATGTATGTAAAAAACATCACATATACACACGCACTCACACATGTCTGAAAATGCATATGTATTTTGTTCTAACTTCCATTCACATAACACTCACATCTTTTAAAGTGTAGAATGAGGAGCAGACTGATGGTAAAAGAGGTGGTAGAACTTACAGAAAGTGGTATATTCATCTATATTTAGGAGAAGGGCTGCAGAGAGTAGATGTGCTCTACAATATCAGCAATGATCCGTGGGGTTGGAGAAGTTCCATACAGACTTCTTTCTTCACATACAAGAATTTTTGAACAGGCAAGGGTTTAGAATAACAAAGTCTTTGCACGATAGATCACTGGTAGGCTGCAAAATCACAAGTTAAATAATGGAATGCACAAAACTATGAGAAACAGAGAGGGGCATATAAAGATTGCCCAACAGTAATTACTGACCAGAAATGAGTTTGAATTTTTAAAGTCTGTAGACCTGGCTGCTTAGGCTAAATCAAGGACTTATTCATGTCCTTTTTTGGGAGACAGGTGAGTTTTACCTGCCTGGTTGCCTTTTATGTAATGAGAGTTCTCAGTGTTTTGCAAACCTTCGTTTAAAAAAAGTGAGATAACACAACATAATGTTTAAAGTGGTGTTAAGTTAGAAAAATCAATTTGAAACTTGACTCTAAAAAGGAAAACTTTCCCCAGATCTTTCTCTAAAATTTACTAGCAGTATTAGCACTTTTTCCTACAACAGCATAAATGTATGTACCTCTAATGCTTAGAATTTTGTTTCTGACAGCCTTTGCCACTGAAAGAAATCACACCTCCTCTGACAGTGGCTTTTAAGCAGTAAAAAGTCAGGATTAGAAGCAACAGGTCTAAAACATATAGCTTTTGTTAGAAAGTAAAACGTTTTTAGGAACATCATGGGATGATGACTAAAAGGATAAATAAACTAATGAAGTTCAAATTATGAAAATCTGAGCTTCAAAACACAATAATAACTACTGTTAATTAACCATGAATTGAATGTGTGAAAGCCCATGAATTCATAATGACATGCCAAAAAGTTATAACTATGAAAAGCTTGGAAACAAAAAGATGATGAGAATAGAGCAGAATAGGATTTAAAAAAATATTTTAATAAGTAGAGAAAAACTTTGCTTCTTTTATTATACGTATGAATTTTCACAAAATATGGTTGTCTGTTTCTCTCTAAGTAAATAGAAAATAGTGAATACAGAGAACAGTAATTAAAACAAATAACCAGTCCTGGTGGTTACCCGTCGTACTGAAGTACAACCAGTAGGCAAACACAATAACAAAGTAGAAAAAAGCTTTATCTGTGTGTATGGAGATGACAGATAAGCCAAATGTTCTATGAACGAGATTTACCTTCGCATAATTAACTCTTTAGCTTAGTGATGAGATTTAATTATGGTGAAATAGCTAAGATATCAATAAATTTCAGTTGTTGTAGGTAGCCTTCTAGGATGACCCTTGCCTCCTGGCTTTCATATCCTAGTTAGACACACTTCCTTTGAGGGAGGGCCTTACCAGGTTACTCACGTCTAATGAAGAGAACATGCAAAAGTGATGTGATATCACTTCTTAGATTAGGTTTTGAAAAGACTGACTTACATCATTATTGTCCCTTTCTGGCTTCATTGGTTTGCTTTCTCTAATGAGGCTAGCTGCCTCAGTTGCAAGTTTCTCTATGGAGAAGCCCATGTACCAGGAAACTGCAGGCGCCTTCTAGTTAACAGCCAGTGAAGAACTGAGACTCTCAGTCTTACGATAGGAGAAACTGAATTCTACAAACAGAAAAGTGAATGGACATGGGAACTCATTCAGTTGAGCCTTGTATTAACTGTATCCTTGATGATTGCCTTGACTGCAGCCTCATGAGAGACCCTGAGCCACAGGACCACTGAACCATGCCCAGATTCCTGACCCTCAAGAACTGGGATAATAAATGGTGGTGTTGAAAGCCACTAAACTTTTGAATAATTTGTTATGTGGCAACAGATTGTTAATACACCAACAATGATAATGCCAGAGAAATGAAGCTTCTCTGCATTCTTGTTCTATGTCCCAATCAGGAATCTGTTGGTAGATAATCCAGAGTTTGCTACTTGGACTAGATACACCAGTTTTTCATTCTGTTGAGATTTCTACTAGGAATATATGTTTGCTAACCTCACTATAAACCTTATTTAGGAAGAAGAAGAATAGGAATTAGGATAAGAATAGAATAATACAGAAAAAAGATGTAAGAATTTAAAATACCAGAAAATAATTAGCTGGTTTTAGTGTATGATGGTGAAAGTCTCTCAGTTTTGTCCGACTCTTTGCTACCCAATGGACCATACAGTCCATGGGATTCTCCAGGCCAGAACACTGGAGTGGGTAGCCTTTCTCTTCTTCAGGGGATCTTCCTAACCCAGGGTTCACACCCAGGTCTTCTCATGGCAGGCGGATTCTTTACCAGCTGAGCCACAATTCAAATCACTGTTACTTTGTGCAAGGCATTAATAGATTCTAACATTACTTGAGCATTAAGAGATTCTACTATAATAGATTGTAATATAGTAATATTAAGATTCTAATGATAGAATTTCTGAATTATCTTTTAATAGTCATTATTAAAACTAGATAACATTAACTATTGGTCAATAATAAAAAATGAGTTTCTTGACTACTGGGTATATTATTGAACTGGTTACTGCTAGGTGACTAAAGCCCAATCCTACTGGAGATCCTCTGCAGAATTATGTAAAATACACATAAACTTTTCTTTCTAAAATATTGATACAGGAAGCCTAAACTTTTATCCAGTGACTCTCTCCATTTGGTTGAGGGTTATCCTTGGAAATCCTTGTATTTCTGGCTACCCAGGAATTCTAATTCAAATGAAAGAACTCAGAATAACTCATTCTTGAGTTACTAGTGGCCAGTATATTCACCATATCAAATACTTTCCTTTTCTCTCAGGAACTAGAAGTAGACAATGGTAAGGGTTATAGGAGATTGGTCTGTCACATCTGATAGTTCAGACATGACAGATTCAGAAAAACTTCTTCTGAATCAGTTGGGGTTGGGTATTTTGCCTTCTCCTCATTCCTAAAGTTTCATTCCATGTGGAAAGCATTTAATTAGTGCAACATTCATGCCCTCTGCCTACGCCCTTACTCCTCCCTTAGAGAGGAAAGAGTGACTTATCTGATAGTTGAGTTTGGAAGGAGAAACTAGGCAAACATAATTTATTCCTCTCAACTCCCATTTCTCTTGGGATCTAGCTGTAAAGGAAAAAAAAAAACATATATACAGTTTGACTCTTCCTGGAGTAAGTTTTACAGGGGTAGGTCTCTCCACTCAGGGATGCCTGTGGGGGTAAATTATTCCCTGAAATTAATTGAGTAAATATGAAGAAAGGCCCTGGCCTGTAACCCAGTCTAAGTGATTAAAGTGATATTTTTATTTCTATCTGCTTGATTCCCATGTATAATTTTTAATTTTTTAAAAATTTATTTTATGTTTATTTTTGGCTAGGTTGGGTCTCAGATGCTCTGCCTGAGCTTTCTCTAGTTGTAGTGAGTGGTGGCTAACTCTGCAGTTGCAGATTGAGGGTTTCTCACTGCAGTGGCCTCTTTTGTTGCAGAACACGGGCTCTAGGCACTTTTCTTTCCAAAATATTAGTTGTGGCTTCCAGGCTCTAGAGCACGGGCTCAAGAGTTATGGTGCGTGGGCTCAGCTGCTCCACAGATGTGGAATCTTCCCAGATCTGGGATCGAACCTGTGTTCCCTGCGTTGGCAAGCGGATTATTATGCGCTGCACCACAGAGGAAGTCCCTATTTTTCTCTAATTAGCCCAAAAAGTGGTTATGGAAAGAAGGGTATTATATATTATTTTCACCCCAACATTGTCCTACCTTCAAATCATAGAAACAGTTTGAAATTTCCTAAAACAGATCTTCCTTTTTGTATATAGTTACTTACAAATGACGACAACTGCCATGTTATGTAACTTCCTGTTGTGAATGTAGTTCCTTTTCCCCAAATCTTACATCTACAGTTAGATTTGCATTTTCCACAAAATCAGGCATCTATTTCACAACTTTGTTATAACTGTGATGTACTTTTTAGTCATTCTTCTATAATTTTATCTCCTCACAAAATCCACTTTTTTGGACATTCTTAATAGATAAAAAGTATTTTTCTTTTATTTGTTAATAACATTCATGCCGCCCATGATTAACATTGTCAATTGTTACTATGACAAATTGCCTTTTTATTCAGGTATTAAAAAATTATTTTAATTTTTGATGGAATTAAAATCTATTTTACCTATTTGACGACAAGTGTGTTAATAAATCTGATATACAGATCTGTGCTAATTTGGGTTCCCTTAAACCTGAGACTGAGATAAGGTTGCTGCTAGTTTATTTGACTAGGGATGGTGAGAGGTCCTGGCTAGAAGCTAGGAAAATGAAGTAGGGAAGGAGGGAAATTCCACAGAGGGCATCAGTATTCCCAAGCTAGTTTCTGCTCTGTGCCCCTGGACCTCATTCTGCTGAGGATCCTCTGGAGGAACCACAGAGAACACAGTCAGAGTTTTCCCTCCAGAGGATGGGAGACCAAGAGGCCAGGTCAGCTGTCTAGTGATTCTCCTCCTCAATTAATTGAGGGTTGTCTTGGGAGGATTAACTCACTGCCAGCTTCTGGGCTGCCCCTTGTGCAGGCAGAATGAGGAAAGGTGGAGTAATACAGCGGTGTTTTGAGGAGGCTGTGGATCCTTGTAGCCGACACAGAATCTGTCCAGCACAGCTTCGGCTGACAGGCAGGATGAACTGAAAGTGGCACAGAGCTCTGCTTTACATATTACCCAGAAAATATTCAAAATAGAGCAACCATTTGCTAAATTCATCCCGTCAACCTTAACTGTTGACCTGGTAGGGCTAAGCAAGTGTTTGCTTTTATTTCACCAAATTCAAATGAAGTTGCTTTGAGTTTTTCCAAATCCCAGAGGGGTCAGATATATCTTTACCTATTGCTCTCCATTGATCCAGTCAAGATTTCCTTTATGTTGCACTGACTTTGAGTCAATGATGTGTATTATTGAAGCAGCAATTGAGTATTGATATTAAGTTTTAACACAAGTTACAGTTCATCAAATTGGTCCTTGTAGGGAAATTGCTTCTCTTTACTCCTGATGTGTGTATCTCTGGTACCAAAGTTGGAATTGTCTTGTGATCTCGAGATGATGATTATCCTGTTGTGATTTACTTTACAGGAGTGAAATCAGGGTTTCATAGATCACAAAGTACATTCTGTTTTGAATGGTTCAATTGATAGGGAAAGAAAACTGAATTTGGAAGGGAACTGAATTTGAAGGCTTAGGTTATTGAGTGCTGGATGCTGAAGACAACGCCTCTCTTGGAAGCCAGCCAGTATCTGGATAGGATGAGAACTTAAGCTCTGGAAAATGCTTTTTTTGTTGTTTTTTTTTTTTCTTTTTCAAAATTCATAGTCCAGATCCTCTAGATTCCATTTCTTTCTGTGTATCTTTGTTTGTTGTTGCTGCCTTTGGCATTAAATAAAATCTTTTTGAAATGTTTTCGTTCATTGTCTCTCATGCTCATGAATATGATGGAAAAGATTTGATGTTCACAATTGTTCCTCAATGTTCTGGGATAATAGCATCCATATCTTATGTCTTGGTGATGGTTTAGGAGTAAGGGACTCTCCAGTCTACACAGGGTAGGCTTACCCTTCTTTGTTTTTTGATAAAAAAAGGCAGTAATTTCCCACTGGGTCTGACTATGAATAGTTAAGGGTGTCTTTAATTATTGTTCTACCTTTTATAGCAGTTGATTTAATTCATTTGTTTTCTAAACAACTTCCACTCAAAACCATCTCTTGCACTGAAATAGCAATTATAGGTTTTAATTCTTCTCCATACATTATTTTAGTTTATTCAAGCACTTAATATTAGGAATTAGCTCAGAGGCTGATCTTACTAGCAGCTTTATAAATGATGTGGTAAAGAAAGTGTTCATAACGAAATTCCCAAGTTTGCCAGTAACACTAAGCTCTTCTCATTAATAAAATTTCAAGTTGATGGGGATAAACTGCAGGAAGACCTCATAAAGTTGTGATAGTGGAAAGAAAATTGACATATGAATCTCACAGAGAATAAGATTAAGATAATAAACCAATGTGTTTGTGCTCAGTCGCTTCAGTTTTATCTGACTCTTTGTGACCCGACAGACCATAGCCCACCAGGCTCTTCTGTTCATGGGTTTATCCCAGCAAGAATATTGGAGTGGGTTGCCATGCCCTCTTCCAGGGGATCTCCCCGACCCAGGAATCGAACCCACATCTCCTGTGTTGCAGACGAGTTCTTTACCTGCTGAATCATGTGTTTAGGAAGCAAATAATCCAAACTACACTTGCAGAGTAACGGACTTGTATCTAACATTACAACTCAGGGGTTATTGTGGACTCTTCTCTGAGGACTGTGTTGAATCTCTTAAAGGCAGATGAAGTTCTGACAGTCACCAGGAATGGAAAGGAAACAAAATATAACACAGTATCCTCTTTTTCAGAAAATTATGGTGCAAATGTGCCTGTTCTTAATATTTATAGATTGGATCACAATATGCAAGAATATAATGAAAAATGAAGCACTAAAGGTAAGACATCAGAAACAACCAAGAAAAATGACAATGCTGGGACTTCCTTGGTGGCTCAGTGTTAAAGAACCAGCCTGCAGTGGAGGAGATGCGGCAGGAGCCACCTGGAGAAGGAAATGGCTAACCACTCCATTATTCTTGCCTGGGAAATCCCATGGACAGAAGAGTATGGCTAGTTACAGTCCATGGGGGTCACAAAAAAGTAGGACTTAGCTTCTAAACAGGAACAAGCCACATAAATGTAGACTAAAAAGACATAAACTCCAATATAGAATGGCAAAGTTTGAAAGGAGAGCCAAAACCTTCAAAATCCTTAAGGGTTCTCTTTTGTTTATGAAAACTAGGCAACTGTCTTAGAAGAAGCAAAACAAAGACAACCAAAGGAATTTTTAATTTATAGATTCAGCAGAGAGTGAATTTATGAAACTCATTTTGTAGAGAGGAGTTCTTGATGAAAGTGGAATTTCCAAAAAGAATTTAATATACTCTTGTGATAAGCACTTAAGTTATTTAAGGGGGAAATAATGATTGTGAATTTATTTTTAGTGTTCAAACTGAATATCCTTGTTATTTATCCCTTGGTGTCCATCAGAGACGAAGGGAAAAAAAAAAAAAAAAAAAACCAGCAGCTTCTCAGGACTAGTAGTTTCTAGAATTGAGAAGTTAAAAATGGAGATATATAATTAGTACATGAATTTCTCAAACATCTGTCACATCATATTGTTTAGTTACTATTGAGACAAGGCAGTGAGCATCTAACAGATTTCATCTTTGTAAAACAGAAACATTTCTCAACATTTTTCTTTCTTAAGTGAATCAATGAACTCTCATCTAGGGAAGACTATCCAATACCAGAAAAATCCCTGTTGAAACAAACTGGAAACACACACACAAAATTTTTTTATGATTGGAAGTTATATATCTGAAATAACTGGACCACGATCTTAATTGTTACAGTAGTGTTGATATTCAATAGCTAATTAAGAGTAGCCTGGGATAGAATCGGTTGACTACAGCGTGACTGGCCCTTGATGTTACTCAAAAATGACTTTAGAAAGGTTAATTTGACAGCTATACATAGACACGGTTTACTTCTAAGGAAATTATACTTTGCTGACTACCGTCTATTCTCATTTATCTAAAGATTGTTAAGGATGAACAGGAGTAAAAAATCTAAGACAGAGGTCAATAAACATTTTTTGAGAAAGTCCAGATAATAAACTTTTCAGGCTTTCTGGACCATATGGTCCCTGTTTCAGTCATTTAGCTCTGCCTTTGTAGTACAAAGACAGCCCTAGACATACATGAACAAACAGGTAAGGCTATTTCCTTCAATAAAACATTATTACAAAGAACAGGAACCAGGCCTAATTTGACTTGAAGGTCAATTGACATCGAAAATAAGGAGAAGCTGATGTTAGCGAAACATAATTTATGCAAGTAAAGGCATTAAATTAAAATATATGTTTTATAAAAATCCTCTTTAGCTTAACTTATGTATATAGCTGGCCTTTACTTTGAAGACCTGGGCTGCTCTTCCCAAGGTTTTTTGTTGAAAAGGTATGGGATTTGCCGATGGAGAAACTGGGCTAAGGCCCTCTCTGCCACTTGCTACTTGTGTGACCTTGAACAAAGGGCTTAACTTCTCTAAGTTGTGGTTTGACCCTTGTGAAATGAGATTATAATAATCTCATTAGATGCAAGAATTAAATAATACCAGTGAAAAGAATTTTGTAAAAAGTCCCCTACCCATACTTAAATTTATAAATGTCACTGATTCTAGGTTGTTGGTTAACAAGTGTCATTTTCCTCTCTGTGAGTATTTTTACAGGCCAATTAGCTTCACGTATTGGGCTGGCCAAGAAGTTCGATTGGGTTTTTTCTTCAGATGTTACTAGACAACCTGAACAGACTTTTTGGTCAACCCATACTTCCCCTGGATGAGAAGCAGGTTAATCCAAGGAGCATCAGGCAATATAATTTACTTCACTAAAAGAATTAAAGTGTCCACTAATCATAAGATTTTAAGACGTGTGCTTTTAAGGAAAAAGGAAGCCTTAGCTTTTGTAAAAAGAAAAATTAAGAGAAGTTGTAGTAGTTGATATAAATGATAATATGAATTTCAGAAGACATTAGAAGGCAAGATATTAGGTAAAATAAAATAAGCAGGATATGAAAGATAAATCAAGGGGCAAACCAAAATAAGGCCGACAGTGGTAGTTTGGGGGGGCGGGGAAGGTATTAAAAAGGCAAAGTTAATAAAAGTAGTCTAGCTCAAGGTAAGTGTTGGAGTCGGCAGTCAAAGCATTGAAAAGGGGATTTGCAGCTCTGGGTTTATCTGTCCCCATTACCAGAGTGACTGTGATGGTGATTTTTGCTTTCTATATTTGTTTTAGTTATTACACTGGAGACCTTCCCATTAATACCTGTGTTTACTGACAGGCATCCAAAAATAACGACCAGGGCAGCATTTCAAATAATAGCCCACAGTTCTATTGGTTCTGCATTTCTAATCAGAGAAAGCTTCCTTGAGGAAAATGACGCCCATGTGCCCTGACTACAAAATGAGTTAAGATAAATGAAGATTAAACAACAGGCTTGTTAATCAGGATTTGGGATAGACTTAAATTTTCACAGTCCATTTTCTCGCTCTCACTTTCTCGCGCTCTCAAGCCTGGATTCCTGCTTATACATTCTCACAACACACATCCACACCCACGCACGCCTGTCACACTTTCTCTACCCAGATGGATAAAATGGACTGAAGTTGGGTGCACCAATGTGTCTTTTATAATCAGTATTCACTGTCTCAGAGTCAGACAAATGAGGAAAAAATAAAAAGCATACTTTTTTTTTTGTTTTTGAAAGCATGGAGAAATGACATTGCTGCTTTACTTCTTGTTATGGCTTAATCTAACCTATCTAGGTACCATGTTCATATTAAGTGGATATTCAGTTCCACCATCTGGCAAACAGAAGGTTAAAAGTAAGACTGTTTAAGGGGGAACACACAATTCAAGGGGGTTTTATTTTCATCTCAGGAAAGAAGTATTTGAAATATGTCTCCTCATTCCCAAATAGATATTTCAGTCATTGGATTATATGTAGTCTTAGCTAAACCAGAAAAAAAATATGAAAGCATGCTGAAGAATTGTATCTTTTGTTATCTTGAAGTTGTAGTGGATTTGGAAGTTTGGGCTTAATGGCAAAGAAAGAACCATGAAGAAGAATGGGAGTGGTATGATATGTAAGAGAAAGACAATTCATTACTTTGATGAGAAATACTTTGCAAATTCTAGGAAACACTATCTAAGGGTTCCCACAGAAAAAAATGTAAGGTCAAAATATTAATGACATTTTCATTTTTCTGCGGAGTTTAAGAATGAAGAATGTATTTTGGCTACTTCCTAAATATCCGGGGGGAAAATACACATTCTGTAGTACCATCTCTCTTTGTTTCCTTTTCAGTAATATAGTTAGTAGTCTATACTGAAAAACAGAATTTAATAGGGCTTTCTTGCAGGCCTCCAACCCCCATCTTAATAAGATAAATCATTTTTATATTCTTCTTTTACAGACCTTCTTTATTTTCTTGATTGTAAACTTAGACTTAAGCCCCTTTCAGTCAAAGGAAAACGATTCCTTGGACTATGCTTTCGGTATATGTTCTCCCAAAAGAATTGAAATAGTCCATCTAAATTCTTTTATTTCTATGCTAGTTGATAGAGAAAGCCAGAGACATGAACATTATAGATTTTCCTCAGAACTCTCCTCTCTACAGGTCAATTATGGCTGATGCCACCAAACAAAAGTGGATAGCACATGTATATACTCTGAATTTTAAATTCGTTTTTACAATAGAGTCTCATTTTACCCCTATCACCTCGACTCAATCCTAGAACAGCAGTTTCCAAACATAAAAAGCCCATTATTTCAGTCAATAACTAAAGACAAGAATACTAGAAGGAAGGACCTGAATTGGGTCAAATCTCATCTTTAGATTGTGTTGCTGTTTTTCAGTCGCCAAGTCATGTCTGACTCTTCATGACCCCAAGGACTGCAGCACGCCAGGCTTCCCTGTCCTCCACCATGCTTTTAGGTAATTACAGATACCTGAAGAAATAAGAAACACGCACTTAAGTCAGCTTTGCAGAGCAGCTTGTCAAAGTCTGTTTGCTTAAGAATACCCTGTTTTTGCTCTTTTTAAATGCATTACAGAAGAAACACTCCACGATGGTAACATATGATAAAAGTGACACTGATTTGGAATGTAAATATATGCAGGGTGTTTTAAACCGACAGCATTTTGTATATAAAAATACTTTAAAAATATATACTATATTTGAAACTCAATTGACAGAGACTAAAACAAAGACAGTCATTATATTACAATTTTTAAAATATGCATTGGAAGAGGATATTCACTCAAGGATATTAAAAAAAAAAAGTTTAACTGACACAGAGGGTAATTTCACATGGTTCAAGCTAAAATATAGGGCTTCCTCAAAGGAACAATGTCTCCTCTAAAAAAGGGATGCTTTTAAAAACAGTAACTCTTCATTATATTTTGAGTAGTAACATCTTAAGTTTCATAATTATGTGTGTGTGTTTGTGTGTTAGTCGTTCAGTCATGTCAGACTCTTTGCGACTGTGACCCCGTGGACTGTCCATGGGATTCTCCAAGCAAGAATACCGAAGTGGGTAGCCATTCTCTTCGCCAGGGGATCTTCCCGACCCAGGAATCGAACCCAGGTCTCCTGCATTGCAGGCAGATTCTTTACATTTGAGTCACCAGGGAAGCCACCCTGTGAAAATGACATGTGAAAAGGTACCAAAGCTCATCAAATTGGTGCTGACAGGACTTCCCTAGTGGTCCAGTGGTTAAGAATCTGCCTGCCAATGCAGGGGACAGAGGTCCAGTCCCTCGTCTGGAGAGAAGCATCACAGTGAGAAACCCATGCACTTCAGCTAGAGAGGAGCCTCTGCTCGCCACAGCTAGAGAAAGCCAGTTCACAGCAACGAAGACCCAGTGTGGCCAATAAATAAATATTTTAAAAATTTAACTCTAAAGACAAAAAAATGGTGCTGACAAAACAGTGTTGTTCAAGACTTTAAAAATGTGAGGGACATTGGTCTACATTGGTGCTCTAAATTCACGTGGATTCTAAATGTTTCCATCTGGTTTCCGGAAAATCACACTGGGAAACTACACGAACAAATATTTACCTGATAAATTACAAGTTTACCAGGTGGTGGCTTCTCTTGTTGCCGAGCACGGACTCTAGAGGACAGACTTCAGTAGTTGTGGCACATGGGCTTAGTTGCCGGTGGCATGTGGAATCTTCCCAGACTAGGGATTCAATCCTGTGTCCCTTGCACTGGCAGGCAGATTCTTAACCACTGGACCACCAGGGAAGTCCTGTCAGCACCAGTCTGAGGAGTTTTGGTGCATTTTCACACCTGTGTATCCACCACAATGATTAAAATGTAAGATATTTTCTTCATCCCACCTCATGCCCCTTCACAGGCAACACTCCCCACAACCTTAAGCAGCCAATGACCTGATCTCTGTCACTATAGATTAATTTTCCTTTCATAGAACTTTTAAAAGAAGAAATAAATAGTATGTACATTTGATTCCTGGCTTCAGCCTGCATAGTGTTTTAGAGATTCATGCATGTTGGTGTGACTATCAGTGGTTCATTGCTGTTTATTGCTGTGTTATCACATTTCATTACATGAATACATCACAATCTTGTCTATCCATTCACCTGTTGATGGACATACGGGCCATTATCAGTTTTTGTCTGCTATGAATAAGAATGAATACTGGTGTATAAGACTGTTTTCACATTTCTTGGGCAAGCATCTAGAATGGAATTTCTGGGTCATATAACAAATATACACTTAACTGTATAATAAACTGCCAAATTGTTTTTCAAAATGGTAATACCTTGATTTTTGTTTCATATCCTTAGTATTAACTTTCTTGTTACTACTGTAACAAATTACCATAAATTTAGTGATTCAAAATGACACATATTTATGATTTTACAGTCCTGGATGCCAGAAGTACAAAATGGGTCTTTGTGGTAAAGTTAAGGTGTTGGAAGGGCTGATTTCTTATAGTCTCTGAGGGGAGAATCCATTTCCTTGCCCTTCTTGGTTTCACATGGTTGCCTACATGCCTTGACTCTTGATAACTGTCTTGCTTCTGCTTTTATATCTCCTCATGTCTCTTTGATCTCCTCTTGTTGATCAGGTGCTAAGTCATGTCCGATTCTTTGCAACCCCATAGACTGTAGCCCAACAGGCTCCTCTGTGCATGGGATTTCCAAGGCAAGAATATTGGAGTGGGTTGCCATTTCCTTCTCCAAGGGATCTTCCTGATGCAAGGATCGAACCCAGGTCTCCTGCATTGGCAGATAAATTCTTTACTACTGAACCACCAGGGAAAGGTTTTGATCTCCTGCCTCCTTTTTATAAGGACACCTATGGTTACACCAGATTTACCTCAATAGTCCATGATTCTCTCAAGATCCTTGATTTAATCAAGCATACAGAATTCCTTCTGACATGTAAGGTAATAGTCACAGATTCTGGAAATTAAGACCTACACCCCTTGGTGGCCCATTATTCAACCTACAATATCCACTAACCCTCTTATCAAGTAATTTCAACTGAAATTACACATTCACCCAAAACTTTAAGGTGCATGCATTTTTTTTTTTTTTGCATACCTCTTCTATGTTAACTACTAGTTATTGGTGGTTCCCATTTGCCAAATACTGCAGTACTGAGTTGGCAAAAATGTAGGAAGATGTAGTTCTTTTTGTTCTTTTTGCTTAAAGGCTATTGGACATGAATTTGAGCAAACTCAGGGAGATAGTGAAGGGCAGGGAAGCCTGGCGTGCTGCAGTTCACGGGATCGCAAAGAGCTGAATACAATTTAGTGACTCAACAACAACAACAAAGGCTATGAAAGTCTAACCAGCTGATGGGAAGATATCTGAAAGGGAGCTGCTGGAGCACTAGTGATCAGAAAGGGCCTGCTTATTTCCTTTCTTTGGAGTCTAAACCTCAGAGGGAGGTCAAAAGAAAGTTCAGTCAAGTGTGTGGGGATCTCGGAACAGATGGGCCCATGGTATTACTCCATAGGGTGGGACCAAACTGCAAAGTATGGCGAAGCCCACAATCCATCATTGTGCCTGAGTGGTAGATTGACCATGCTGAAGATGTCTGGTTGACGAGTCCAAGGACAGCCTCTCAGAGCCCCATGCACCCGAGTAGGAGGGGCAAGCATTACATGTAGACGAGTAATTCCAAAGGAGAATTAGGGCTTATTTCACTGATGACTGGAGGCTATGATGGCACAGACTTGGCTTCCAAGTAGGACAGACATCAAGTGACAAAGCAGTACTCAAAGGCAGAATTCACAAGACACTCAGCATTGGCTCATGAGGACTGTGGGTAGCACATTTCTTTGGCATTCCTGACCTGGAAATTATACTGGAAATATAATATGAGCTTTATAGAACTTAGATTATCTGTGTGTGTGTGTGTGTGTGTGTGTGTGTGTGTGTGTGTGTGTGTGTGCGTGTTAGCTGCTCAGTTGTGTCCAACTCTTCGGGACCCCATGGACTGAGCCACCAGGCCCTTCTGTCCTTGGGATTTCCCAGGCAAGAATAGTAGAGTGGGGAGCCATTCCTTTCTCCAGGGGATCTTCCCCATCCAGGGATTGAACCCAGGTCTCCTGCATTGCAGGCTGATTCTTTACCATCCGAGCCACCAGGGGGCCTGGGTTCAGCCCTTGGTCAGGCAACTAGATCTGACATGCTGCAACTAAAGGAGCCAAATAAATAAATAGTATTTGGGTTTGGGTTAGGGTTAGGGTTAAGGTGTGTGTGTGAAAGTCAATGGAAAATCCTACTTACTTGTAAAAAACCATTGTTTTAATTTTGTAAAAACTGACAAAATAATGGTTTGTCTCAAAACCAAGTTTCTTAACTGCAGTTCATTTCCTTTTCTATAATATCATATACATTGTCTTCCGTTTTCATGAATTCTTTCCTGCCCCAACTACTGTAAGATGACCGCATCAGATGATGGTGAAAAGGAAAGCATTCAGGTTCTTCAATCTTCAAGTCATATGAAGCAAGGCAATATTAGGTGTCTGTTAACAAAAGCTTGAAAATGTGTCACTGGGCTGTGAATATTTTCTGAAATTTATCATGTTTTCAATTTAATGTGAGATATTTTATAGGGGAGGGTTGAGTAGGAGAAGCTGATCTAACTGCATTTTCTATTGGTTGTAATCATATTTGTCACTCACCTGCTTGAACTGCTATAAGCCTCCAAGAACCTGATTATAGAAGCCTCCTGTTAAGTGGGGAAAAGTCTTCTCTGCCTCTTAGCAAATCATGGTAAACATGTCAACACATTATAGGATGTGGTAAACTTGAATATGTGAACATCTGATGAGATCTTTTTGATTGGAACTTCTATGTTTGTTCAATAGGCAGGGCTAGCTATCTGCTTTGTTTACCTTCAGGTATCTGAGACAGTTATACACACATGCTGGAATCTGAGGTCAGCTTCCTGTGAAACGAATGGAAACACATTTAATGCATGGGCTTTCAAGTTTCCTTCACCCCTCCTAGTATTTTTAAGTATTTTTAAGGTCCTGCCTCTAGGCAGGATGGTGCCTAGATATTCTAAAATAAAGACACGAAATCCAGTACAAAATGTGGTTAGATTTTTTTCCTGGGTGTTTGTAGCACATTTGTATAAGTTGTGAAAATACTTGTTTTGCTGAATTTTCATTAGCACATTCTTAGTGAGATAGTAACATTTAATATCCACTGACAAATATACTGGGCATCTCTAGTAAGAGTTTTTTTAATTATTGGATTTGTAGGGATCAAGGTCTTGGCAGAAATTCTAAATGCTGATAATTTACAGAATCCAACTATCACTGTGATGACCCTAACATTTCAACTAATATGAAAACCACAGCTACACCTTGTTTTAGGATTTCTTATATTCCAGGAATTGTTCACAGTGTTTTCCATATGTTACCTTATTAGTCACAACAACTCTATGAGACAGCTACTATTATCCCCATTTAAAAGATGAGGAAACTGAGGCACTGAGAGGTTAACTACTTTGCTCTAGGTTTCATACCTGGTGAGTGGCAAAACTGTAATGTGAATGGAATCAGCCAAGCTCTATAACCAGGATTCTTAATCACCCTGTTAATTATATCTCACTTTCTTTATTCTTAATTTCATTTTTAAGACATTTTTAGAGCAGTATTATGTTCACAGCAAAATTGAAAGCATAGAGATTTTCTGTACACCTCTGCCCCGACATGCGTATAACCTCCTTTATCAATATCCCTCACCAGACAGTACATCTGTTACCAATTGATGAAGCTATATTGACACGTCATAATCACCCCAAGTCCATAGCTTACATTAGGGTTCATTCTTGCTGGTGCACATTATATGGGTTTGGACAAATATATAATAACATGCATCCATCACAATCATATTATTCAGACTGTTTTCATGGTGCTAAAGATTGTATTCATACCTTCACCGTCAACCCCTAGCCACTGATTATTTTGACTGTCTTCATAGTTTTGCCTTTTCCAGAGTGTCATATAACTGGAATTTTACAGTATGTAGCCTTTTCAGATGGGTTTCTTTCACTTAGTAATATGCATTGAATGTTCCTACATGTCTTTTTAGGGCTTGATAACTCATTTCCTTTTTAGCACTGAAAAACAGTCCATTGTCTGAATGTACTACACTCTATTTACTCATTCATCTACTGAAAGACAACTTTGTTGCTTCTAAATTTTAGCAGTTATGAATAGAGCTTCTATAAACATCCATGTGCAGGTTTTAGTGTGAACATAGGTTCAAGTCCTTTGGGTAAATATCAAGAAATACTATTAATTTTGTGAAAAATCACAAAACTATCTTCTAAAGTGGCTGTGCCATTTTGCTTTCCCATCAGTGATGAGGTCTTGTCACTCCACATTGTCATCAGTATTTGATTTTGTCAGTTTTCCAGATTTTGGCCAATCTAGTAAGTGTGTAGGAGTATCTCATTTTAATTTATATTCCCCTGATAATATACATATGGAACATCTTTTTATATGTTCATTTGCCTTCTTTATATCTTCTTTGGTGAACTGTCTATTAAGATCTTTGGCCCATTTTTAAAAATTGGGTTGTTTTCTTATCATTGAATTTTAAGGGTTCTTTCTAAATTTTTGGATAACAGTCTTGTTCTGTAGTTTATCTTCTCATTCCCTTGACATTGCCTTTTGCAGATAGATGTTTTTTATTTTAATGAAGTCCAACTTATTAATTCTTTCTTTCATGGATCGTGCCTTTGGTATTGAATTTAAAAAATTATTACCCTACCTAGGGTTGTCTAGATTTTCTCCTGTATTATCTTCTAGGATTTTTTATAGTTTTGTACTTTACATTTAAGTCTGTGATCTACTTTGAGTTAATTTTGTGAATGGTGTAAGTTGTGTCTAGATTCACTTTTCTTTTCTTCATGTGAATGGCCAATTGTTTCAGACTATCTTTGCTCCATTGCATTGCCTTTTCTCTTTTGTCAAAGATCAGTTGACTCCATTAATATGGATCTATTTTTGGGCTTGCTATTCTGTTCCATTGATCTATTTGACTAGTCTTTCACAAATACCATCATCTTAACTACTGTAGCTTTATACTAAGTCTTTTTCCCCTCAATGCTTTGTGAAAGGAGGAAATTTGAACTTGATGAAGGTTAGAATATGAAACTAATATTACACTCCTCCTTTTTTCCTGCAATATTTCTAAGTCTTCTTCTTGAAGGGACTTTAGAACACTGTGGATATCTAATGAGAAAACTGTCCTGAGGTTTACCAGCATAAAGCTCACTGTTTTGAGGCTACTCAAAGTAGTTTTTTCACCAATATCTTACCATCAGTGGGGAACTTAGATTCTGAGTCTCAGTCAATGGCTGGGCCAATGATGCTCCCAGAGTTCCACGAAATTTTAACTGGATTAAACTAGAGTTAAACTCCATCCAATTTTCACCACCTCATATCAAATGAACATCTTGGTGATAACCTCATCTTCACCTGATGCTGAGAACAGATGCTATCTAGAACTTATATGTGCTCAAAAGAGCCTTCTGAATTTTTCCTCTCAAAACTTAAATTACTATTTTCTTGTTTATCTCTTTATCTAGATTTTAAACTCTCTGAAGTTAGAAGTAGTATATTTTTGTTATTGTATATCTAATACCTAGTCATACTCGTTGTCTAAAATGAAGGCCTGTATCAGGTAAGATTCCTTCAGTTGCTAATGACTGAAAATCCAACTCAGGCTTAAGGAAAACTAAAACACAAACCCCCTCCCCACGCCCCCCACCAAACTCCTATCACATTACTAGTTTATAAATAGCAATCAATACATATGCAAGATAATTTTAAGTTGATTTCTTAAATTCAAATTCAGTTTAACAACCATGCGCTTTACTTTCCCCATGCAACATTTGTTGTATTTATTTATTTATCATGCCACACAGCTTATGGGAATTTTAGTTCTATGACCAGGAATTGAATATGGGCCCTGAGTAGTGAAAGCACAGAATCCTAACCACTGGACCACTCAGTAATCCCCTGTTTATAGTTTTTGGCATCGTATTTTACATCTTTACATTTTGTACAGTCTTTCACTGCTTATGATGATTTTCCTACTTTTGTATTTTGACATTCTTGCTTCGTAAATCAGTGGTTCATCTACTACTGGGTCTTTGTTGCTGCACATGGGTTTTCTCTGCTTGTGGTGAGCGGGGGCTACTCTCTAGTTGTGGTATGCAGTCTCATTCTGTGGCTTCTCTTGTTGTGGAGCATAGGAGCATGCAGGCTCAGTAGTTGCAGCTCATGGGCTCTGGAGCCTGGGCTCAGGAGTTGTGGTTCACTAGCTTAGTTGCACTGTAGCATGTGGAATCTTCCCTGACCAGAGGTTGAAACTGTGTACCCTGCCCTGGACCACCAAGGAAGTCCTGGGTCTTTTCCTTTTATCATTTTCAATATATCATGCCATTCCCTCTGGTCCGCAAAGTTTCTGCTGAAAAGGCTTCTGTTTGTGTTGCTATAACTCCCTTGTACGTAACTAGTTGCTTTTCTCTTTTTGTTTTTAAGATTCTCTTTTTGTCTTTGGGCTTCCTTGGTGCCTCAGCAATAAAGAATCTGCCTGCAATGCAGGAGATGTGGGCAATGCAGGAGATGTGGGTATGATTCCTGGGTCTAGAAGATCCCCTGGAGAAAAAAAAAAATGGCATTTTTGCCATTTCAATTACACTGTATCCTGGTGTGGTTCTCTTTGGATTTATCTTGTGTGGGACTCTCTGTTCTTCTGGACCTGGGTATTTACTTTCTTAGGTTAGGGAAGTTTTCAGTATTAATATTATTTCTTTAAATAAGTTCTTTGCTCCTTTCTCTCTTTCTTTTCCTTCTGGGTCTCCTATAATGTAATTGTTAGTATGCTTGATTTTATTCCAGAGGCCTTCTAAGTTTTCTTCATTTTCAAAATTCTTTTTTCTGTTAGCTTAGCTGATTTCTACTACTTTGTTTTCCAGTTTACTGATCTGTTCCTCTTTATCATCTAATCCACTTTTGATTCATACTGTTCTATTTTTTCTAATTTCAATTATTGTATTCTTTAAATCTCTTTGGTTTTTCTTTATATTTTCTAACTTTCTGCTAAATTTTTCTCACAAGGTTATTGAGCATCTTTAGTATCTTTACCTTGAAGTCTTTATGAGGTAGGTTGCTTTTCACCCCTTCAGTGAGTTCTTCCTCAGGGGTTTTACCTTGTTACTTCATTTGGAACACAGTTCTTCATCTCGTTTAGCCTAATTCTCTGTTTTTATTTCAATATATTAGTTAGGTCTATTACATTTCCTAGTGTTGAAGAAGTGGCCTTATGTATGTGATTTTCAGTGGGGCCTAGCAGCACATCCTGCGCTAGTCACCAGAGCTATATGCTCTAGAGATACCCTTTATGTGGGCTGTGTGGGCCTTTGTGTTATGGCAGGGCCACGCTGGGCACACTGGTAGGTATATACGTATGACTTTCTCTTGACCTGGATGCTGCCAGGCCCTGCCTCATGCAGAGGCGGCCAGCCCACTGGTGGGTGGGTGTGTGGGACTGAGTCCCCATATGCCTGGCTGCTTGCTATTATGGCTTTTGTTAGTGGTACCACCCACCTGTTGGGTATGGAAGCCCCTGGTGCTCATAGGCTAGAGAGAGGATTCCAAAATTGTGTTTGTGGGCACCAGTATCCTCATGGTAGAACAAGCTCCCCAAAATGTGTGCTGCCAGCCTCTATGCCCCTAGAAGGAATTCCCATTGCTTCTTGTCTTGCTGGAAGTCTCTCCAAGATCAACAAGTGGATCTGACCCAGAGTTCCAAGTTACCTCCTCTGTGACGGGTCTCAGAGTGTGTAAGATTTTGTGTGTGCCTTTTAAAAGCAGCATCTCTTTTCCTGTAGCTCTCCACCTCTCCCATAAGCAAAGCCCTGCTGGCTTTCAATGACATTCATTCTGGGTCCTCATCTTCCTGGTGTAGGACCCCTGAGCTGGGGAGTCTAACGTGGGACTTGGACCCCTCACTCCCTGAGGAAAACCTCTGCAATTGATTGTCCTCTTATGTGGTTCACATTCCAGGGCCGTGGGTCTTTTTTTTTTTTTTTTTTTTTTGCCTTAAACCAGCACAGATTTATTCTCTTGTTTTTTGGAGGCCAGAAATATCCAGTGTATCCAACGAACGCACTGTGCTCCTGCTGGATTCTCCTGATCACAGTTCATTTTCTTGCCCCTTCCCAATTCTAGAGGATGTGGTTAAATTACTTCCTTTGAAGGCTGTGGATCTTAAATACTCCCACAACCTCCCGTTTCACCCATCTTGTTTTTGTTTCTTCTTTATATCTTTAGTTCTGAAAAACCTTTGCTATTGGTCTTTGAGTTGTTCTCATTGATAAATGGGCTTCCCTGATAGCTCAAGTTTTTAATTATGGTGTGCCGGTAGGACGTGGTTAGTTCAAGGTCTTCTTACTCAACCATCTTGGCCACTCCTGCCTTTGCTTTTTATTTTTGATGGTTCTATTGATATATTCTGTAGACCAGAGAGTCTTTGTTCAGCTATGTCCAGTCTGCTAATAAGCTCATCAAAGGCACTTTTCATTTCTGCTGCACTGTTTTTATCTCTAGAACTTTTTTCCCCCTTTAGAATTTCATCTCTCTGTTTACATTGATTGTCTGTTCTTGTATGCTGTTTTATCTATTAGAGTTCTTAGCATGCAAATCATAGTTGTTTTAAATTCTCAGTCTGATAATTCCAATATCCCTGTCATGTCTGGTTCTGGTGGTTGGTCTGTCTTTTCAAAACAAAACAAAACAGAGTTCTCTGGCATATTTCAAAATGGTTCCTTTTCCCATCCCCTTTCCAGAAGCACAAAAAAGTTTTCCCTGATATTTATTGGCTTCCCTGGTGACTCAGCTGGTAAAGAATCCCTCTGCAATGCGGGAGACCTCAATTCAATTCCTGGGTTGGGAAGATCCCCTGGAGAAGAGAATAGCTACCCACTCCAGTATTCTGGACTAGAGAATAATTCCATGGACAGAGGAATGTGGCAGGCTACAGTCCATGGGGTCACAAAGAGACAAACATGACTGAGCAACTTTCACTTTTACTTTCATGGGAACCTGGTCACCTTCCATAGGTAACTCTCATCAATGATATTTGGGGACCTCTCCCTAAGACTCCCGCTGGAGTTTTAGCTGCCCTCGCTGAGCCTCCAGCAATTTATCAATTCAGCTCAGGGTTTCCTTCTCCAGCACTTGTTCCCGAGGTGGTTTCTACTTGTGAGTCTGCTCTTGTTAAGCCATGAATCCCTATATCCACCTGTTTCTCCACTTTCGGGGGCAGTGGTTTTCCCCTGTGCCTTCCTCTCTCTTATGGATCCAAGAAGAGCTGTTGATTTTTCAGTCTGTTCAGTGTTTCACTTGTTAGAACCGAGTGACAACTTCTAAGCTTCTTTTACATGGACCTAGACACTAGAAGTCTAGTCTTTATTTTTGTTTTCCATTTTTCACTAATCTTCACTAACTTTCTTTCATATTCTATTTCCCTTGTTTCTACATCCTCATCATCCCCTTTCTTCCTTTTTACTGGCTCCCCTTTCTTCTCATCTTCCCCTTTTCTTTCTTTCTTCTTTTTCTTCACCCCGCTTCTTCTATTAAAGGTAACATTTTCCAAACTATTCTCCATGTATACAGTGTGTCACTAAACAAATATAAATATTGGTACCCAAGGTTTAAACTAGAAACTTTAGAGAATAGGTTAAAATTGTGAGTTCTAACATTAGGAGATGTAGAGGAGGAGGTGTTTTACCATTTGGGTTGAGACTCCATGCATTTGAGGCCTTGAATTTTCATAGGTATCCAATTTTCTGGTCTTCCCTGATGGCTCAGCAAATAAAGAATCTGCCTGCAATGCAGGACACACAAGAGGCACTGGTTGAATCCTTGGGTTGAGAAGATCCCCTGGAGGAGGAAATGGCGACCCACTCCAGTATCCTTGCCTGGGAAATCCCATGGACAGAGGAGCCTGGTGGGCTATAGTCCACGGGGTCACAAAGAGTCGGACACGACTGAGCGACTAAGCACACATACACATTCAATTTTTTTTGTCACAAAAGGCTTTTTTCTTCCCTGTTTTTTTTCCCCCCTCCAGGGAATTATGAGGGAAAAAAGCAAGAGATAAAGAAGGATATAGAGGTGATTCATTAACCAGAGTGTGGTTTAACATGTGAAACAGACTCGGAGTGGGGAATGACTCAGTGAGAAGCAACCCCGGGGAAAATCTCCCATGAGAGAAAGAAGAAAAGTACTTGAAAAATAGGTGTCCTTTGGGAAAGTTGTAAAAGTAAGGTATTTAATAGACAGGATACCTGGAGGTTTGAATAATAGCTCTCTTGTTCATGCCTAAAGTTTCTTTATTAGTAGTTCTCTTCCCTTTTTCAAGATACATAAATAAACTGTAAGAAATAAATAGGCAATATTCATCTAGAATATCTTACTTTGATTTACCTTCAAGTTCATTAATCTTCCATTTACCTTATCTAATATGCTCATAAAGCCCTATATTAAATTCCTAATTTTGGTTATTGCATTTTTAATTTCTAAAATGTATTTTATTTAAAAATAAATTTTAGTTCTCTGTCAAAATTCTTTTATTTCCTTGAGCATATAAGGCATAGTTATTTTAAAATTATTGCTGACATCTATATGGTTCTCTTTAATTTCTCATGTGTTTCTTGTTTGTAATCACATTCTTATTTTGTCTTCTCTTACCCTGCTTTAATTTAGATTGCATGTCTGACATTGTATATGAAACATTGTCAAGATAATTTGAGGCCTAAGAGATGGTATCCTTCTCCAATAGATTTTATATTGACTTCTTGGATTTAAAGACATTTTTCTATGGTTTTAATTCATTTGGGGGCTAAGATAATTTGAAGCTGAACTACAAAAAGATCTATTTTTTTCTTCAGCCATCAGTGACATTGCACTAGTATTCTGAATCTGCTCTAGTAATCTTCAATCCTTGCTCCATGACCTGCTCCAAATCTTCTGGCTATCCATTGTCCAGAGCTGAAAATTTTAAATCACAGTGGTGGTATTTACAGTTCCCTTAATTACGGCCCCTATATACCTTCCAATCTTACCTTCCACTGTTCTTCTCCATTTTGTGAAATAATTTGTTTTGCTCTGAAGGCATGCACCTTTCCACTTTCTCATTTCTGAGCCAGCATTCTGCCTGAAAAGCTTTCTCTGTTACCCAAAGTCTCATCCTGTTCACCCGCTAGGACTTCTCCAAATTTCATCTTATTTATGAAGCCCCTTTTTACAACCAAGCTCATGTCATTGTCTGCCTCCTATAGGTTTTGTCCACACCTTTTATTTAGCAAATATAACGCATTGTGCTCTGCTTAGTCACTTAGTGGCTCAGTCGTGTCTGACTCTTTGTGACCCCATGGACTGTAGCCTGCTAGACTCTTCTGTCCATGGGATGCTCCAGGCAAGAATACTGGAGTGGGTTACCCTATCCTCCTCCAGGGGATCTTCCCAACCCAGGGATCAAACCCAGGTCTCCTTCATTGCGGGTGGAGTCTCCCTCATTGCAGGCTGATTCTTTACCATCTGAGTCACCAAGGAAGCCCTGATTGTATTATTAGGACAATAGTGATTAATTTTTCCAGCTAAGTGCTGGTTTCATGACAGCAATGTGTGACTCTCCAACTTCGTTATTTCTGCAACATCTGAACTGTTATGTATATATGTTATGCATATATAGGTGCTCATATAATAGGTGCTCAAGCCATTTTAACTCTTGGAGGTTTTTACAAAATCTTGTAGAGACATTCATTTTGGTATACATTATAGCCTGAGTCAACCTTTCTAAGATTTAAGTCATGTGGGGATTCCTTCTGAAAGGACCCCTATGGACCCTGAAAGGGTCTTCCCAGGTGGCACAGTGGTAAAGATCTGCCTGCCAATGCAGAAGATGCAGGAGACACGAGTGTGATCCCTGGGCCGTGAAGATCTCCTGGAAGAAGAAATGGCAACCCACTCCACATTCTTTCCCGGAAAATCCCATGGACAGGGAAGCCTGGCTGGCTGCAGTCTATTGGGTCACAAAGAGTCAGACACAACTTAGTAACTGGGCATGCACGTGCAGATCCTGAGAGGTGAATTAAATTACTTTATTTTAATAATTCTTAGTTAAAACAGAAATGTTGGGAATAAATTCTCTATGCTTATTGTTCTTATATTAATAAAAGTAAATTTGCCAATCAGATAGGAAAAAAGAAAGTCAGTAACATTAATTTAATATAGCAGATAACATTTTTTTTCTAAGACGGACTCTTTGGTACAGAATTCTATGGAGCAGGGTTTTATGGAGGTGAGAGTGCTTACACTACAGTGTATTTGAGATGTCTCAATTTTCTATCACTTTTTTTTTTTACTCAAACTTACAAACACTTTTTAGAGCATCCTGTAACATAACATGACTTTCACTTGTCAAAAATATTAATATTTTTGATTTTTTAACTTGTAAACTTTGTACTTGTCATTCAAACAAGATTTGAATTTTTAAATTTAAAATTTTAAATATGAAAGATGATTTTATGCTTTGGGCATCTCTATAAGAAAGTAGTCATCAAGATGATCCAGAATATATTTGGTATATATATATATATATATATATATATATATATATATATATATATATATAGTATATGCATGTATATTATATATATGTGTGTATATAGTATATATAATATACATATATCCTTCAACCTGTGAATTCCCCCAAATTATGTCATCAGACTTTGAGAAGGTTAAGTCTAGAGACAACTTGAGAAACACTTGCCTCTTCCTTTTGTATTAAAATGTCACACATTCTCAATCCTTTATAAAAAGCTATACCTGATTGCTACAAATTACAATTTTTAGATTTAAAATAATAATTATTCCTTAATTCTTATTTCAGTCTTCAGGTGGAAGTTAATTTAACAGTATACTCTGGGTTTCTCTTTTCTATTTGAGCATATGGTTTAAGAATCTTATCATTCAACTTGTGGCATCTCTGTATTTGAACTGATGTTTAGGTATCTTTCAACTTTGTTGCATAACTGAAAGAGAACTTGATGCACTTGAGACCTTTTTCAAGCTATCAGAACATGATCATCTTCCCAAATTTCCAAAATTTCAGAAATCCTTCTAGTTTTAGAAATTAGAAGAATAAACACCATGAATTTCTCTTTCTTTTGTGTTGGTGGAGCAGGTGTTTTGGTTCTTTGTTTCACATCCTCTCTTTTCACGCCTAATTTTAGCTGTTGCTATCATGTTTAGTTTCCTGTAAACTCAGGCTCACCTCATCTTGCTAGTGTCTACAAGCCTGTATCTTTCTAGTTTCTTCTTCAAGGCTTTCTCCAAAGCTGTGTGAACCTGCTTGTGCTTTTTGGAAGTGTAGGGATATCGACACTCCCAGCGTGGCCCTCTATCAACAGAGCCCACAGATAAATGCTCCAGTATCCTGTTTCTTAGGTGGACCCTTCTGTGAGTGTTCTAGGGAAGTTGAGTTCCTACTACCTAGAGGGCAAACCTGATTCTTAAATGTTATATTGGCTTTTCTCCTCCCTTTATTTATTTCTCTTTCTCCCTCATGCTTATTTCCAGAGATCATCTTCCACACAAACGGCTTGGACTTAAGTCCTTATCTGATGTTCTGCTTTGGGGGAACCCAAATTCAAGCAGTCAATCCTAAAGAAAATCAACCTTAAATATTCAGGAAAGACTGATGCTGAAGCTGAATCTCCAATACTTTGGCCACCTGATATGAAGAGCTGACTCATTGGAAAAGACCCTGATGCTGGGAAAGATTGAGGGCAGGAGAAGAAGGGGACAGCAGAGGATGAGATGGTTGGATGGCATCACCGACTCAATAGACATGAATTTGAGCAAACTCTGAGAAATAGTGAAGGACAGGGAAGCCTGGCATGCTGCAGTCCATGGGATTGCAAAGAGTCAGACATGACTTAGCGAGTGAACAATAACAACAAAATTAAGACAGTTAGATGGTTCCTTTATGAGTTTAAGCATGGAATACAACCACATGCATTTAACAAATATTTACTGATGCCTACAGTATTCCATGCACCACTTAATATTCTGCTGGAAATGCAGAATGAAAAAATTAGACTAAGAATCCTTCTTCTTTGGAAGACTCCTTTGTAGTGCAAATTAGTCAAGTCTCAAAGTTTCTCCTTAGTGAATGAATCTGGGTTAGGTTTGTAAAGAGGTAGATTAGGTAGGACTTGAGAGAAGACTGGACAGAAACATCCAGAACCTGGGATAGAGGAGCCCAAGTCTGTTCTTCATACACAGAAAAATAGGAAGCCACTAGATTCCTGGAGTGAGAGAGACACAGTTATGATTTGTTAGATGTTTGAGGTGGGGGGGACCAAACTCAAGCTTTGCCTCTGTCATTACCTTTCATAAGGATGAGGCCTAATTAATAAATTGATATCTAAAAAATAATTGTTGATTTACATACAAGTTGTCATTTAAGTCCCTGGTGGCTCAGCAGTAAAGAATCCGCCTGCTAATGTAGGAGCCTCAGATTAGATCCCTGGGTTGGGAAGATCCCCTGGAGAAGGAAATGGCAACCCACTCCACTATTCTTGCCTGGAGAATCCCTTGGACAGAAGAGCCTGGCGGGCTACAGTCCATGGGGTCGAAAAAGTCAGACAGGACTTAGCGACTAAACCACCAACCACCAGGGTAAGTGCTCTACTGTTTACTTTGAATATGTAGTTTAACATCTATGTACTTTCTATATCTATAAATAAGGATAATAACACTGACCTCATAGGATTGTTGTGCAGTGTAAATAAAGGATTGTAAGTGAAAAGCACATTTTACATTGAAAGTTCAGTTCAGTTCAGTCACTCAGTCATGTCCGACTCTTTGCAACCCCATGAACCGCAACACGCCAAGCCTCCCTGTCCATCACCAACTCCTGGAGTCCACCCAAACCCATGTCCATTGAGTTGGTGATGCCATGCAATCATCTCATCCTCTGTCATCCCCTTCTCCTCCTGCCCTCAATCTTTCCCAGCATCAGGGTCTTTTCCAATGAGTCAGTTCTTCGCATCAGGCGGCCAAAGTATTGGAGTTTCAGCTTCAACATCAGTCCTTCCAATGAACACCCAGGACTGATCTCCTTTAGGATGGACTGGTTGGATCTCCTTGCCGTCCAAGGAACTCTCAAGAGTGTTCTCCAGCACCACAGTTCAAAAGCATCAATTCTTCAGCGCTCAGCTTTCTTTATAGTCCAACTCTCACATCCATACATGACCACTGGAAAAACCAAAGCCTTGATTAGATGGACCTTTGTTGACAAAGTAATGTCTCTGCTTTTTAATATGCTGTCTAGGTTGGTCATAACTTTGAAGCAAATATGAATATCAATTGTGGGGTGAGAAATTTGAATAAATGTACTTAATAAAGTCCAGGTTAGCAAATATTCCTTTAGTTGTGCCAGAAAAGTTCAAGGCCTCACTTGGAAGGCTCTATGACAATTGAGCTGGTCATGTTTTGCTTTATCCCTTCCAACTTATCATACCATTCGATCTAAGCACCTCAGTGGCCAAGCTCTTTGTTAATTATTTTTATTGGAATACAATAACTTTACAATGTTGTGTTAGTTTCTTCTGCACAAGGAAGTGAACCAAGCATATGCATACATATATCTCCTTCTGCTTGGACCTCCCCCCATTGCACTCCCACCCACCTCTCTAGATCATCACAGAGCACCGAGCCGCTGAGCGCCCTGCACTTTATAGCAAGTTCCCACTAGCGATCCATTTTACACATGGTAGTATAGTTAAGTCAATCCCAATCTCCCAATTCATCCCACCCCCTTCCCCCCATGTCCAAGTATCTATTCATATCTGCTTACTATGGCTTATAATCCGTGCCTAATCATAAAGGTTGCTGTTTTTTGTTGATTGGAAATGTAAACGCAGAGCCAGAAAACTGCCCTTTCAAAAACAACTGTATACCGGTTATTTTCATTTGTAGACTGTGGTGGAAAAACCTCGTTAATGTTAAACAGCATGACTCTATCAAGAGGCCGATTTTCTTTCTTTTTCCCTCTGCATGTTTGATAATGCCCGGTGGGGGGAAAAAAAAAACCAGCATTCTCTTGAGCCATTGTCCTCAGAACTATTCGGCCCACGAATGAGTATTTCACAGACTTAACGTGAAAATGAATTACACGTCCAAAGCAGGTTGTGTGTGTGGTTTAGCAAAACAAAATTAAGAGTCATTGGAGGGAAGGACATTGCCACAGCTTTGGCATAATTAGGAATCATCATAATCAAATACAGGAAATTGGCACATCTGCTTTTCAGGCTGTTGATCCAACTGTGAGGCTGCCTGTGCGCACTGGCACAAGCGGTTCTGATGTAGCTCACTGTGTTCTGCAAAGCTGTCTTTGCATAAATATTTACATAATTTTCTCCAAACACCACGATAAGCAGTTGTTTTTTTATCACTTTTTTCTCCCTTGGGTGATGATTTCTTCCCGTCCCTACTCCTGGTGAAGGAGTGATCACTTGTTATTCTAAAAGATTTCTCTTTCTTGAGGGGAATTTTGGGGAAACAACTTGGAGCCTGAGAATTTTATAAAAAGACAGTGAGGATGGAAGAGTCCCTTTCATTTGGTATATTTCCCTAGGAGTAGGAGAAGAAAAACTACACTCCAGCCAGATGTGGGGAACACAAAGCAGAGAATAACAGGGAGAGGAGAGTGGAGAGGGAATCCACTCGGGGTTTGAGATTGATGGAGAACAGAAAGTCAGATGAGGTGAGGAGGACTAGCAGGGCCTTAAAGAAGCCATTGTCTCCACCCCACCCTCTATTTCCTCCAGTTGTTCAAGGTTAAAAAAGTCTCTTACAGGAGCATTGGTTGAGTTCTTGAACTGCTAGCTACTTAATAATTCCCATAGTTTCCTTTTCCTTAAAATGATCTAAAAGATCTCTCTTGTCTCCTCCAGTTTTGACATTCTATTCTGCATTGCTGAAACTACAGCATGTTTTAAAACGAAATATAGTTCATGCTTTAAAAAATCCCTTTTGAAAATCTACCATCTCCTTTATTTTCAAAGCATTGTTTTGTCCATCAGTGTGCCTGTGTCCTATTTTTAGTAATAGCATACAAATTGCAACAAAATATTCTATAATGTCCTAAATATTTACAAAAAACATTCCTTCAGAGTGTAAGGCATATTTGTTTTATTTAAATATGAACTCCTTGATTCCCATGCAGACTCTTGCTGACACATTCCAGTGAGTATGGGATTTGTACATTGGAGGGTGGTTTAGGATACATTTTTATAATAAAATAATTAGAGAGTTTGCACAGGGAAATAAGTGTTCACTTTTCCTTACAACATCATTATAAAGAGGCTACTTTTCAACTATTTGCAAATAGGAAAAGAAAAAGATTCTAAGCAGAAAGAGGCAAGAAATCTCCTTCAATCATATCCTCAGCTACAACTTACGGTAATATATAAATTATGAGGTATTACTAGTCATCAGTTGTGTGGTTAGCTGTGTGTATATGAATGCTAGATTGTGAATGGGGTGCTTTTGTTAGTTGCTTATTTTATTTAATAAACTTTTTAGTGAGCTTTGCATACTTTAAATACAGAGCATAAATAACTTTTTTCAATGAATTGTTCTGTTCTATTAGATCACATTGAACCATAAAAATCTTTTCAAGTAATACTAAGCAGGCATTTTCCTCTTTTCCTTCGATTATTCCTAGAGCATTGTTTTCATTCCATTGCTTGTTTCCTCATGGATCCCAGATAACTTCTGCAGCACCAAAAAACACGAGATAAAGGATGAGAAGTAGGCTGTTTGATGCCCTCAGTCCTGCTGAGAACACATTTCTGCTCTTTTACTCTCTTTTCTCCTAGTATCTGTCTTACTCTCATCACCCCTCACCCCATACTTGTCCTCCCTTTAGTTTTCCAGATGCACTGATCACAGCTCCCCGTCAATAGATGGGACAATGGGGTGCTTTAATTTTGCCTGCAGAAGATTCTGGGAGTATAAATACTCAAAATGATCCACTGAATCAGATTTAGTCAACTTAATCAGATTTAGGAATAAAATCATGTGTCCACTGTTTGATTCATAGTTATCTTGTATTGATCACTCATTCAATTTTTTTTATCACTGTAGAGTTTAACTAGACAGAATGTTTTTGTATGATGTACATGAACACCTGTACCTGATATTTTTGAAACCTTAAAAACCCTCACATATGTATGGTGGTGGTAACTGTGTGTGTGGTAGTGTGTGTGTGTTTACAAATCATTTTTATCCTTCTATCAATGACATGCTTAAAGCTTTAAATGTTCTCTTCCCTCCTAAGTCCGATAACTCTGGATTTTTCCTCATTTCTTGTTGAGTCCTGGATTAAACACCTATATTGTCTTTAACTGGTCGTGATTATGATCTGATTTAACAGCTAAGGAATTTTCAAAGCTTTTTTGATCATATCTAATCTCACTATCAGCTAGCAATTGAATCTTTTTCTGCTTGTATTATCTATGGCAAGACTTTTAAAAATTCCATGTATGTCTTATTTGTATTCCATAATATAGTTATAATCATCTCTATCTCTACTCATAATTATTCTGATAATATATAGTTTATTATATTAAGTTTGAGTAACAGTGTTGAGGGGGAAATGGGGTCTTTCCTGGAAGAATGTTCATATTCAGGAGCTCCAGTTTCTTGTCTGTAAAGTAAGGAAGTTGGACGAGAGGAAGTTTTAGTTGGCATTTATTGAGCAACTGTCATATGCCAGCAACTCTTGTAGGTGCTTGTGAGAAAAAGAGATTCCTAGTTCAAGCTTATGACATTTGGAGAAGAGTCAATTGATAAGTCATTACAAAGAATTATAAAAAGTCTGTATTAGGAAATGCATAGAGGACTAAAGTACACAGAGGGTGCATTTATCTTCCTCCAGAGGGAGTTACAGAGAACTTCTTGGAGTAAATTATGTTTAAGTTGAAAACAGAAAATAAGTAGCACTAAGATCAAAGCCTGGACAGGGTATTAAAAAACAGAGACATCACTTTGCTGAGAAAGGTTCATAGAGTCAAAGCTATGGTTTTTCCAGCAGTCATGTATGGTTGTGAGAGTTGGATCATAAAGAAGGCTGAGTGCCAAAGAACTGATGCTTTTGAACTGTGGTGCTGGAGAAGACTCCTGGGAGTCCCTTGAACAGCAAGGAGATCAAGCCAGTCAATCCTAAAGAAAATCAGTCCTGAATATTCATTGGAAGGACTGATGCTGAAGCTGAAGCTCCAGTACTTTGGCCACCTGATGCAAAGATCTGACTCATTGGAAAAGACCCTGATGCTGGGAAAGATTGAGGGAAGGAGGAGAAGGGAGCAATTAAATTTTTTTCTGGAGAAGGGAGTGACAGAGTATGAGATGGTTGGATGGCATTACCAACTCAATGGACATGAGTTTGAGTAAACTTTGGGAGGTAGTGAAGGACAGAGAAGCCTGGCGTGCTGCAGTCTATGGTGCTGCAAAGAGTTGGACACGACTTTGCAACTGAACAACACCAACCTTTTAGAAATATGGAACTTTGGGCTTGATTTGTAATGAGAGATCCTTAATTATTTTTAATTTCATGTTATATTTCTCTTCTTCAAGTCCTCCGTCTGGGCCTGCTAACTCAGAAAAGGAATTTTTATAGCATGAGCTAAATAACTGATATAATAGAATGTTCAAGCTGGAAATAATCTGAGAGTTCATTCAGACCAGCCTCCTTATTCTGCAGAGTGTTTCTCTAAGGTAGAGAGATCAGGCAACTCATCTAAATTTTCATAGCTGATTAGTGGTTGAGTTTGCATTAAATGTAGTCTTATTCCTGGTTTAGTGGTGGTTCTACTAGCTCCTGTTATGACAGAAGGATAAATAAATGTACATTTCCATAGTATTTTATATCCAAGTACCAGAAGAAAATCATAAAAGAAGAAGAGTGGAAATAAACTAACAGTTTTTTTTGTTCATTTATTTTGGTTCAGTTTCTGTTCTCTGGTTAGTGGGTTCATTGTTGTGATGTTATAAAGTGTCTCCAAATTTGAAAAAATGGACCTATTCACTATTGCTTTCTTCAGGATACATTTTGGTGTTAACTATATATCTGTGTGAGCATTTTAATTGAGAAATAAATATTTTAACCTAGAACAGTTAAGATAAGTCTAAATTTCTCCTTTCCTCATGATACCTAATTTTCTGGTGTTATCTGTATCTGTAGTTTGAGATTACTTACACATTCTTACATCACTTTGGTTTGTCAAAGAAGATAAAGTTCAGATTCTGATAAAACTCTTAATTAATTCTGGACTTTGTATCTATATGACTTTAGGCAAGTAGTGTAACTACCCTCTATGATTCTATTTCTTTATCTGTAAAATGTAGATGAGATTGTGATGAGGATTTAGTGAGATAGTTCATGCAAAACATTTAACCTAAGCTTAGAACTGTATGTCAGTTGCTATTATTGTTATGATTCATAAAAGTCAAGTTCTTGGTACAAAACATGGTTGGAGGTGGTCTCCAGAAATACTGCTTGCAGGAGTACTTGTCAAAGCAAATAAAAAACAAAATTTTACATTTGTGGAATGGAGCAAACTAATTTTGATACTGATGTTACCACTGCTGTTGCTGGAAACCAGATTTAGTTTATGGGTCTTGGCTGCCAGATGAATGAAGCAGAGAGCCAGTTTTATGTAAGTGGGCCCCACATGGTTCCTGGGAGTGTCCGGAATGTGAGGAAGGCGCAATGTGTTATTGTTGCAAACCTCTCTTCCTGCCAGCATGACAGTATCCGGATAGCCTGGCTTAGCGTGGTCATCCCACCCTACTGGCAGCAGGACAGCTGTGAGACACAAACAAACAGCTTGGGCCAGGCAAAGTAAGCCACTGGGGAATGTGGGGATGGGGGGAATGCAGACAGCTTGTGGAAGGATAAGAACCAGAAAGAGCTTTGGGTAAGGACATGATCAAATAAAAACTGAAGTAGATCAACCCCATGGGATTCCAACTGGGAAAGATGGAATAATATTTTTGAGATATTAATCAAAAATTTTCTGGCATTTTCCATTTCCACTGTCCTTCCTCTTAAGCTCATCTTCCACCCCCTTCCCCTTTGCAGAGTGAAGCTTGTTGATGCGTGCCATGGGGGCATGACACTTAGGATGAGATTCTATCTGTCCATCCTCCACTATTTCTGTTTGTATAAATACCTTGGTACTGAAGATGTCCTTTGGATTGTAGATGTACCCTGCAAAGGGAATGAGGAGTCACAAAAATTGACTGAGATTGTTTAATTACTTTCTACCCCAGTAGGAATTTAGTAGCTAGAACAACAGAAATAATATTAAATTTCTTAAACATCTTGATTTTGGGATGAGATTCAAATGTGAAACATATGTACAATTTACATATTTTCCTCTTAAATTTCCAGTTTCTATCCAAAGTAGACATTAGATTGAATGCTTTAAGAAGGATTCTTATTTGTGCTATACTTGTAAACAAGGAAATATGAGGATATTTCTCACGAGGATTTCACTGCTGTTCTCTATAATCATGAATCAGATATTGATGCAAAATAAATCCATTTGAAAATAACAATGACGATAAGCCTTAAAACTTTTTTGCTGGGCTGAACTAAAATTCTCTCTGTGTTATCTATCCTAACACAGGTCTTTGGTTCATTGTTGCAACAAACATTTATTGAAGCACTAATTTGTGGCTAGGCACAGGCTGCACTGGGGATTTACTGACAAGTATCATAGATGGTCCAGGGAGAGGGATGTCTGCAAGCAGACAAGCTAAGAGTTTATGTGACATTGTAATGGGAGTATGTTCTTACAAGCAATTTTCACATAAGGTTATTTAATCATAGACTTAAGTGGAAATTGTATAATCTACAGTTACTTCTGTCAACCAACATTCTCATTCCCTAAATTGCTTTAGAAAAGGCCAGGATACTGAGAACACTGTGGGTAAGTGTGTTCTCGTTGGTTGATCTGGCATGTATAAGACCTCACCTCTCAATTACTCACTTAACATTCCAGTACATTTTTGGAACAACAGATAATTTTGGAGGCTGCCAAGCAGATGGATAAATGGTAAGGGACTTAGCAGATCTAGGAAAGCTGAAACCTAAGCCTACCAATAAGCTAATTCAATCTGCTGAACCCTGGAAATGTTCCGGCACTGAAACCCCCAGGTGCTTCCGAAGGTGAGAATGCAGGGTGGGGCTCAAACCCGGAGACTGGGTCAGTGTGCTGTGTTATGAGGGGCTCCCATTCCCCCATTCCATCCCCTCCCCAAGCAGTAGCCCGCAGGTTAGCTGGTTGAACCAAGGATGTTTTGCTCATAGAGATTCCAGACACAGTTGAGAATGAAGGAATTTCCCGAGTGATCCAGTGGTTAAAAGATTTAGCCTTCCAATGCATTAGAGTACAGGGTCGATTCTTGGTTGAGGAGCTAAGACCCCACAAGACTCAGCCAAAAAACTAAAACATGAAACAGAAACAATATTGTAACAAATTCAATAAAGACCTTAAAGCAGTTCATACCGAAAAAATATTTCAAATAGTGGATATGGAGAGCTGATGCCATAATAAAGATGGGGAAAATGTGAAAGCCTGCATTACGAAAAATGAGACCCTCAGAACACTTTCCCATGGGGTTCTTAACATCTAGAATACTGGAAGCTAAATTTATATTCCTTGGGCAGTAGATTGTAGGGTTCCTTGCAAAAACATAGCCTATGAAAAAAGACCTACAGATATTATAGCTCTTTTGTAAAGATGGGGGCAAGGAGGGAAATGGCTACATGCAAGGCAGTGGTATAAAGGAGTTAAGACTCCTCTTTTATAGCATGTAGTCATTTGTGATAAATCAGAACATAACAAAATAAGTCTGTTATTTGTTATTACAGAGTATTGGAAATATAGACTGTACCAGAATCTGCTGCTAAAAGTATTTGAAAGTGAATTTATCCATTTTCCTCTTCTTAGCAAGAATTAGGAGTGGGATAAGAAAATGAGAAATATATTACTTCACAATGATAAAAATAAAAAATAGATACAATCTGTATGGACCTAGAGAATATTATGCTTAGTGATGTAAGTCAGAGAAAGACAAATACTGTATGATATCACTTATATGTAGAATCTAAAAAAATAATACAAATGAATGTATGTGCAAAACAGATTAACAGATATGGAAAATAAACTAGTGATTACTAAATGGGGAAACAGTAGGGAGAGGGGCAAATGAGAGGTAAAGGATTAAGAGATACAAACTGCTATGCATAAAATAGATAAGCAACAATGGTATATTATATAGCGCAAGGAATTATAGACATTTTCTTAATAACTTTTAATGGAACATTATAAGAATATTGAACCTCTGTGCTGAATACCTGAAACTAGTATAACATTATAGATTGCTATATTTCAATTTAAAAATGAATTAAAAAAAGAGAAATCAGTGGAGTTAAACATATCTGGATTCATATTTCAACTTCTCTGTCCATGAGTTCCATGACCTTGGCCACGTTGCTTAAATTTTATGAACTTCAGTTCTCTCTTTGATAAATCAAAAATTAGGGCCATGAAAGCATACAGTGAGCAATCAATAAAAAATATTTGTATCTTAGAATTATTTTTAATATTAAATGAGATAATATATTTAAATACTTAGTGTAGTATTCAATGGGCTTCCCAAATGGCTCAGCAATAAAGAATCTTCTTCCAGTGCAGGAGAGATGGGTTCTATCCCTGATTTGGGAAGATCCCCGGGAGGAGGGCATGGCAACCCACTCCAGTATTCCTGCCTGGAGAATCCCATGGACAGAGGACCTTGGCAGCTACAGTCCAGGGGCCAAAAAGAGACAGACACAATTGAAGCGACAGAGCACTCATCACATATAGTATTCAGTAAAGCTTAACAAATACTATTATGACAATGCCTTTCAAAGATGGGAAGAAAAATCAATCCAGAGTAAGGAGAGGAATAAATGTTTGGTTCTCATACCTACACACACACATGAAGTATATAGAAAAGGGGAGTTGAGCGAAGGGTAGACACAGTAAAGACAATTGTATTTTTCTTTTATGTTTAAATTAAAAGGGGCAGATTAAAACAAACAGTGCCAATTGTAGGAAAGAAGAGAGAGAACTTTCCTAACTAATCTTTGGTTGACTTACCTTAATTCCTTTTGTGGAACTAAGTGGCATACAAAGGATTTGATAAGTACCTACAATGGGCAAGGTACTCATTTCAATTATAAAATCACATAGTTGTTGTATTTAACAAAAGTTGTTATTGTTACTTAGTTGCTAAGTCATGTCCCACTCTTTTGTGGCCCCATGGACTATAGCCCGCCAGGCTCCTCTGTGCATGGGATTTCCCAGGCAAGAATACTGGAGTTGGTTGCCATTCCCTTCTCCGGGGGTCTTCCCAACCTAGGGATTCAAAAGTATTTTAATTTATATTCTTTCACTTAGAATTTTCATAGTTACCCTATAGAAGAGGTAAGATAACATGTTACAGTTGGTTTTGTTAGGAGGTGAGAAATAGGAAGGAAACTATAGGAGTTGCTTAAACACTAGCATAGTTATAGAAGCAAAGTTAGAGACAATAATTTTGTTATAGGTGCCTCAATGTGACCATTTATTAATTTTCAGTGGAAAGAACAACTGCCAAGTGAATTAATGTACTGATATCACCCAGTATGCATATTCTCTCCCTTGTAAAAAAACATTTCCATGGAAATTCAAATTAGTCTGTAGAAATGCAGTCACAGCACAGATATGGGATGATTTTCATGGCTGATATCATCAAATGATGACACTTGATGTCCCCCAACACACGGTAAGGCAATATTTGCCAAGCAACCAGAATGTCCATGTCAGCTGGCCAAGTACCTTCATCTCTGGGTGATGCTGAAACTACAGTGACAGAATTGTGTTCTTTGACTGCATGCAGACCATCTGGTGACACTTATTCTTCAGCGATCTTTCCGTACAGTTGGTTAAGTTGAAGCCTTCTCTTATATCAAGCCACATTCCAGTCATGCCTTCTTGATGAGTATCACATATTAAATGACAATTAGAAAGCCCAGTTTGTGCATAGATTAAGAATGAGTAATGTATCCATATGGTTTTCTAACATCCTTAACGAGTGCCTTACAAGAAAACCCAACAGTTAATGAAAATGAACTCGAGTTCATTTTGATAAGAATGAAGCTGAAGATGATTATTGGATTAAACAAATATGGCCTTAGAAGCATAGGTGCTAGTGTCAGAGTATAGAACGCACAGTCTGTGTTCTTCTTTATATTATGTGTACATTTAAGATGCTATCAAACTCTTTTAATCACTACCCTTATGTTAGAAGCTTTGTTTGTCTTAGCTAGTGAAATGTCACTTCAACAAAACCAAAAGAATTTTAAAAAATACCCACATGCTTGGAAAGCAGAAAATAGCAAAATGTGGGAAAAAAGTCATCTTTGCAAGGAAAGGTCAGCAGAAACATACGGATCCCAAGTGAAATTAAAATAAGGTTTCTGTACAGACTAGATACTGTGGCTGATAATGGTGCCACAGGCCAGACAGAAGGTTCCCAAGGCCCCAGGCTGCTTTCTTACTTCTGCTCGGCTCAAGACTTCATCCAACATTATTTTAGTGATAACACTTGTTATACATCCTCTGGATCCTCAGATGGTAAATCATCCTATAATAGACTTCATCCAGGAAACCTAAAGGCCAGCCATATTTCATCATTTTTAAAGTTTCAGTGATTATAAAACAGCCATCTGTACATGTCTGGAAGCATATTTTTATTTGGGCGATTATTTGATAATGTACAGACCATTCAACCTTCCATCCTCTCTAACGTGTCTGTTTTTTTTTAATTCCATAGGAAATTTTTAGTTATATATTTTTAATTTATATTTTATTTAGCTGAAATGCACAAAAGACTTCTTTTATCCATATTCAATAGGAAAAGAATAATTACACGGAATTACAAAGACTATGTCCATTGAAAATTATTTGACTATATTATCTCATTGAAAAAAAAAACTGTTTTTGATTGAGCCAACTGCCCATGTGATAAGAGTTGGCGATCATACATAGTCATCCTATATATAGAAAGGCCCCTGGAACTTTCCATCTAAAGCACATTCTTTTGCTCCTGTTTAATATTAATGTATTACTTACCAATTTATATCTATTAGATGCTTTTATCACCAACCGAACTCAATGCAGGGAGAGAATGAGTTAGATGCTACAAAAACAACTTTGAAACTCAGCCTTAACCGATAGTCCCTCCACTTAACTGTGGTCCTTTGAGCCTACGTGGTTTTAAAAAAAATCTGACCCTAAGCCACCTGCAACAGATGGCTGGCATTCTGCCATTAGATATTTATTCTTTGAGATTAATGCAAATATGCAAATATTGTTGGTCAGCTTAGAGACAGGGTAGAAGGAAAGGTAATACATTAAATATTTATTAGTGCTGCATATATTAGTGTGAATTTTTTTTACCAGATTATTTTGTCTTTATGAAGAAAGCCTGGAGAACTTGTTTGTTTTGAACAAGAATTGCAGCAAGGGGTACTTTAAAGGGAGCAAGTGAGAGTAGTTGAGATGGACCTGGTAGAAATGGGAGGGGGGTTGGGACTTGGAGAGTTCTCTTTAGGGGTGAGCCATATCAATCAGGTTCCCAGCAAGAAATAGACTAAAAACATTCCAATTGGATAATCTAATGGAGAGGTGATTTATAAAGGAGAAGGCAGGAATAGATCAGGAAGCAGTTACATCTAGAGCTGTGCAGAGAAAGTTGCCTGACAAAAGCTCTGCCCCTTGATGGGAAGACCCTGCAGAAGGGCCAAGGTATTGTGGAAAGAAAAGTATACAGGACATCCATCAAAATATCAGCCCTTAAGTCTCTGCCCTTCAGTATACTAGCTACCTCTCAGCTCTCTATGCATCAATTTTCTCATCCAAAAGATACAGTACCTTTTCCAGAAATTCATTGTCAGATGACATCATTTACATAAAAACTCCCTACAGAGCCCTACAGAGAAGGAAGTTTGGAAGAAATGAATGTTTACTCTGGGGGATGTAGACGTTAAAGGCACAGGTAAAAGGAAAGGAAGACCTTCCTTACCTGAGATAAATCTTAAGGTTAATATATGGAAGGTGATTAATACACATATATCATTCATGGACAAATGTTTCAGAGCTATCTGTGTATAAATGTGGGGTCAATTGAGTCAGCAAGTTCGAATCAGTGAGAAATAAATTAGAGGTGGGTGAACAGAGCAAGAAAGGAAAAATACCAAAAAATAATCAAACCTTTTACCTGAATCATCAGGCTCAAGAGTATTAGCTATGTGTTTTGCTAGTGGAGGTCTGATTAAAGAGAAAGTCGATAATGCAGACACAATCAAAAGGTCCATCCCTCCATATGCTGGAAACGGAATAGCCCACAGATTTTAACAAAAGGGTGATTGCAAATATTTTGTCATGTTTCTTTAGAAATTTATTTTATACTCATGTGCACACTTTGAGTTTGCACCGTTAACTTTCTTAGTAAGCCACAGCAAGGAGACTCAGAAATGCTATTTTCTTGTTTCCCTATGGAACTAGCTTTCACTTTAAATCCCAGCGTAAAGTAATGTATGAAGAATGTCAATGCACTTTACCTCTTACAAGATACTCTTGTAAGAAAAATTACTAGTTAAAAGGGATGATATACTTCTTAAGTCTGCATCAGGGAAAAGAGAAATTATTTGTTTGATCTCATGAGTTTGGTATTGTGTTTTGATACCATCTAACATGAATGCAGTTTAAAATTCTAAGTGAAGTTCCTGTTTTGACTGTCAATTCAGGGTGGAAAACCATTTTGTTAGAAGTGTCAAGGATATGATGAATGGTGAAGATATCAACTTTGTTAGGTTATTTTTTTTGACTGCCACATGATTCTTCTTGTACTATATCATGTATGAACAAAAAAGGCATTAATTCAAAGACTAGAAATTCAATGAGCTTTAAACTAATCACCTCAAGGTGCAATGAATTTATCTGCGATATCTTTTACATATTGATGTTTGTGTCTACCCAGGCTCCCTTGGTTTATATTCAGTATTAGTGCCACAGAAGGGAAATCGTTAATGAGTGTCTTTAAAATGCAAATTTGTCAAGGTCAGAGTTTCAAAAACAGAAGCTTGTTGGTTGAACCATGCACAGCATTTTATTTCTTTTTAATAGTTGGTTAGATTATCAATCAAAATGTTGACTGTAATTGTTTGAAAATTAATTTATAAAAGTCATTTTCAGCCTTTTCTTTGTTTAATTGAGCTTCGTGTGAGAGAAAAATCTTTTGGACAGAAAAGAGATGATCGGTATAAACAATACAGACACTGTACTCTGGAACTGAAGTCTCTCAAAGAACTTGCCTTTAAGTAGGATTTTTGTGAAGTGAATCTTGCTCCCTTGATGACTCTCTTTATAAAAGGGGGGCTCCTCTTCTTGCAGACAACACCTTTTAAGGTATCTTCTTGGTATGTCATCTCTAGAAAATGTCCTCTCACCACCAGGGTGGGGCCCTGTCTGCCACATGTCAGATACAGGTTCCTGCCTCTGCATTTGATTTCAGTCAAGGGTGGACATCTGGACCAAACGACATCAATGCAACAAAACCTTTCTTTCTGGAAATGTGAAATTGGAACCTGGATCTTCAAGTTCAGACTCTCGTCCCATCCCTAACTGCCATTACAGTCTGCTCTGGAGTTGCTATGAGACACTATAGCTTAATGGTACTTCTTTTTGTCTTTCCTTAGTTCACCTCGGGATCTGTTACTCTAATCAAATTTACTTCTTCCTTGGGGTGAACCCTATGGATGGAATCGAAGACTTTGGTTTAGAAATGGCAGGCTCACTACCTACCATGGAGACTTTTCAGGACTGAATTCCAGCAATGAGATTTACCATGTGTTGTTTCCTCAGAGCCATCTCAGCCACAGCACTGCTCACTCCCAAGCTTCTTTCCAGGCAAAGCTTACATCCTGACTACATGTGTTTCTCTAACACGTAGAAATTTCTATACCTTCCCACTCTTTTTTTGTTTGTTTTTTTGTTTTAAGAATTTTTTTTAATGTGGACCATTTTTAAAGCTTTTATTAAACTTTTTACAATAATGCTTCTGTTTTATGTTTCACAATATTGGCCACGAGGCATGTAGGATCTCAGCTCCTTGACTAGGGATCGAACCCACACCCTCTGAAATGGAAGGTTAAGTCCTAACCACTGGACCACCAAGAAAGTCTCATACCTTGTCGTCCTTAACAGTGTCATTCTTCTGATTTTACTGCCAACTTTGCAGCTTTGAATCAGTCTAGGCTTTGGTATTTCATCAAATACAAGATAAAAAGCAAGAAAAGAATACCAGATTTTATCTCTTTTGAAAACAGTTGTAAGTGTTCTCAGCTCTTTTGTGCATTTCCCCTCTAATTTGTCTTGCCAAAGAAACCTGGTTATCCTTCTAAATGCAAAGGTTTGTTTGAACTCCTGTGGTGTTTAAAAGTTACTATTATCTACAGTTTATCTACTGAAAAGTTCATACATTAAAAGTTTTTTAAAACAAAGGTTGGACTTTTTTTTCATAAAAGTCCAGTAAATATTTCAGGCTTGTAGGCCATATGTTTTCTGTCTTAACTACTCAGGTATACTATTGTAGCACGAAAGTAGCCACAAACAATATGTAAACAATTGGGCATGACTGTCCAATAAGTCTTTTACAAAAACAGATGGTGGACAGCATTAACCTAAAGCCTTCTACATGTTGGATCTTACTTAGCTCAGCCAGCTTTACTTTCTGCTCTCTCCCTTCATACTCTCAGGACTCAGAACACTGACATTAAGTTTTTTCCATGCTTAGCAGGTACTCTGTACATTCACTACTCTATGCTTCTGTTCCCTTGGATGGAGGCTGGTACTAGTAGAGCTCAGGACAACTGTTGTTTCTCCAAGCATGTTCTCCATGAGAAGTGTCTAAACATTAAGTTTACTATATCATGTAGTCATACTACTTGTTAAGAGTATGATGACAATACTCTGGAGAAAGCATTATTAGGTTTTACATGATTAAAACACAATACTAATCCTATGAAACAGGTAAAGAAGGTAATCAAAGGATCGTGCCTTAAAAAACACATGTTTGCTCTTCTACACGTTTTTTAAAAATATACTTAATTTTAATTGAAGAATAATTGCTTTACAATATTGTATTGCTTTCTGCCATACAACAACATGAATCAGCCATAGGTATATGTCCCCTCCCTCTAGAACCTTCCCCCCACCTCCCACCCCATCCCACCCCATCCCACTCCTGTAGGTTGTCACTGATCCCCAGTTTGAGTTCCCTGAGTCGTAGAGCAAATTCCTACTGGCTATCTACTTTACACATGATATTATATGTTTCCACGCCACTCTCTCCATCTGTCCCACACTCTCCTTCCCCCCACCCCATGTCCCTAAGTCTGTTCTCATGTCTGTGCAAATAGGTTCATCGGTACCATCTTTCTAGATTCCACATATGTGTGTTAATATCGGATATTTGTTTTTGTCTTCCTGACTCTGTCTAATAGGCTGCTCTAGGTTCATCCACCTCATTAGGACTGACTCACACCCCTTCCTTTTTATGGCTGAAGAGTATTGCATCGTGGGCTTCCCTGGTAGCTCAGCTGGTAAAGAATCTGCCTGCAGTTCAGGAGACCTGGATTTGTTCCCTGGGTCTGGAAGATCCCCTGGAGGGGGTCATGGCAACCCACTCCAGTATTCTTGCCTGGAGAATCCCCACAGACAGAGGAGCCTGGTGGGCTACAGTCCATGGGGTTGTGAAGAATCGGAACAATACAGCCCAGCACAGCACAGGATTCTGCTGTGTATACGGACCACAGCTTCTTTATCCACTCATCTGCCAACGGACATCTAGGTTGCTTCCGTGTCCTTGCTATTGTAAATAGCACTGCAATGAACACTGGGGTATATGTGTCTTTTTCAATTATGGTTTTCTCAGGGTATATGCCCAGGAGTGAGATTGTTGGGTCATATGATAGTTTTATAAGGAGTCCCCATACTGTCTTGCATAGTGGCTGTATCAATTTCCATTCCCGCCAACAGTGCAAAAGGATTCCCTTTTCTCCACATCCTCTCCAGCATTTACTGTTTGGAGATTTTTTGATGATGGCCCTTCTGACTAGTGTTAGGTGATAGTCAGACAGATGACAGTCAAAACTACCTCACTGAAGTTTTGATTTGCATTTCTCTAATAGTGAGTGATGTTGAGCATCTTTTCATATGTTTATTAGCTATTTGCCTGTCTTTTATTGAGAAATGTCTGTTCAGGTCTCTTGCCCACTTTTTGATTGGGTTGCTTGTTTTTCTGGTATTGAGTTGTATGAGCTGCTTATTTTATACATTTTGGAAATTAACTCTTTGTCAGTTGTTTCATTTGCTATTATTTTCTTCCATTCTGAGGACTGTTGTTTCACCTTGTTTATCGTTTCCTTTGCTGTACAAAATCTTTTAAGTTTAATTAAGTCCCACTTGTGTATTTTTGTTTTTATTTCCATTACTCTAGGAAGTAGGTCATAGTGTATATTGCTTTGATTTATGTCATAGAGTGCTCTGCTTATGTCTTCCTCTAAGAGTTTTATAGTTTCTGGTCTTACATTTGGGTGTTCAATCTTTGCATATGGTGTTAGGAAGTGTTTTAATTCTTTTACTTTGTAATTGTCTAGTTTTCCCAGCATCCCTTATTGAAGAGATAATCTTTGTTCCATTGTATATTCTTACCTCCTTCGTTAAAGATAAGGTGCCCACGGGTGTGTGAGTTTAACGCCGGGCTTTCTATATTATTCCATTGGTCTATATTTCTGTTTTTGTGCCAGTATCATGCTGTCTGGTGATTGTAGCTTTGTAGATGGTTTGAAGTCAGAAAGGTTGATTCCTCCAGCTCAATTCTTCTTTCTCAAGATCATTTTGAATATTCGGGGACTTTTGTGTTTCCATACAAACTGTGAAATTTTTTCTTCTAGTTCTGTGAAAAATGCCATTGGTAATTTGATAGAGATTGCACTGAATCTGTAGATTACATTTGGTAGGATAGTCATTTTCACAATATCGATTTTTCCAGTGCAGGAACATTGAATATCTCTCCATCTATTTATATTGTCTCTGATTTCTTTCATTAGTGTTTTACAGTTTTCTGCATATAGCTCTTTTGTCTCTTTTGGTATATTTATTCCTAGGTTTTTAAAATTCTTTTTGCTGTAATGGTAAATAGGACTGATTCCTTAATTTCTCTTTCTGATTTTTTGGAATGCAAGTGATTTCTGTGTACTGATTTTGTGTCCTGTGGCTTTACTAAATTCATTGATTAGCTTTAGTAATTTTCTGATAATATCATTACAGTTTTTTATGTATAGTATAATGTCATCTGCAAACAGTGAGAGTTTTACTTCTTTTCCATTCTGGATTTCTTTAATTACTTTTTCTTCTCTGATTGCCGTAATAAGGACTTCTAAAATATGTTGAATAATACTGGCAAGAGTGGGCACGCTTGTCTTGTTCCTGATCTTAAAGGAAATGCTTTCAGTTTTTCACCATTTAGAATAATGTTTGCTGTGGGTTTATCATGTATGGCCTTTATTATGTTGAGATAGGTCCCTTCTGTGCCCATTATTTGAAGAGTTTTTATAAATGGGTACTGAATTTTGTCAAAAGCTTTTTTTTGTCTATTGAGAATATTATGTGGTTTTTATCTTTTAGTTTGTTAATATGGTGCATCACATTGATTTATTTGCATATATTGAAGCATCCTTGCATCCCTGGGATAAACCTGACTTGATCATGGTGTATGATCTTCTTAATGTGTTGTTGAATTCTTTTTGGTAGAACTTTGTTAAGGATTTTTGCATCTATGTTCATCAGTGATATTGGCCTGTAATTTTCTTTTTTTGTGTGATGCCTTTGTTTGGCTTTGCCATCATCAGGGTGATGGTTGCCTTGTAGAATGAGTGTGATAGTGTTCCTTCCTCTGCAAGTTTTTGAAAGAGTTTCAGAAATATAGGCATTAACTCATCTCTAAATGTTTGATAGAATTCACCTGTGAAGCCATCTGGCTCGGGGCTTTTGTTTCTTGGGAGATTTTTCGTTACTGTTTCTATTTCAGTGCTTGTAATTGGCTTGCTAATAATTTATTTTTCTTCCTGGTTCAGGCACAGAAGGTTGAACTTTTATAAGAATCTATCCATTTCTTCCAGGTTATACATTTTATTGACATATAGTTGCCCATAATAGTCTCTATCCTTTGTATTTCTGCATTGTCTGTTGTAACCTCTCCTTTTCCATTTCTAATTTTGTTGATTTGATTTTTCTCCCTTTTTTTCTTGATAAGTCTGGCTAATGGTTTGTCAATTTTGGTTTATCCTCTCGAAGAACCAACTTTTAGTTTTACTGATATTTACTATTGTTTCCTTCATGCGATTTTCCGTTTATTTCTGCTCTGATCTTTATGACTTCCTTCCTTATACTAATTCTGTTTTTTTGTTGTTGTTGTTTTTCTTTTTCCAGTTTTAGATATAAATTTAGGTTGTCAATTCAATGTTTTTCTTGTTTCTTGAAGTAAGATTGTACTGCTATAAACTTCCCTCTAAGAACTGCTTTTGCTGCATCCCATAGGTTTCAGGTTGTCATGTTTTTCTGTGTGCGCCATTTTTCTAGAAATTTTTTTATTTCCCTTTTAATTTCTTCTGTAACCTGTTCTTTATTTAGAAATATATTGCTTAATTGCTATGTTTTTGTGTTTTTTGCAGTTTTTTCCCCCCTGTAGTTGATATCTAGTCTCATAGCATTGTGGTCAGAAAAAATGCTTGATACAATTTCAGTTTTTTAAAATTTACCAAGGCTTGATTTGTGACCCAAGATGTGGTCTATCCTGGAGAATGTTCCATGTACAGTAGAGAAGATAGTGTATTATTCTGCATTTGACAGAATGTCCTGAAGATATCGATTAGGTTCATCTGGCCTGATGTGTCATTTAAGGCTTATGTTTCCTTATTAATTTTCTGTTTTAATGATCTGTCCATTGGTGTAAGTAGGGTGTTAAAGTCCCCTACTATTATTGTGTTATTGTCAATTTCTCCTTGTATGAGCCTTATGTGTTGAGGTTCTCCTATGTTGGGTGCATAAATATTTACAACTGTTATGTCTTCTTCTTGGATTGACCCCTTGATCATTATGTAATGTCCTTCCTTATCTCTTGTAATAGTCTTTATATTAAGGTCTATTTTGATTGATATGAGAATTGCTACTCCAGTTTCTTATGATTTCCATTTGCATGGAATATCTTTTCTACCCTCTAACTTTTGGTCTGTATGTGCTTCTAGATCTGAAGTGGGTCTCCTGCAGATAATATATATATGTGTCTAGTTTTTGTATCTATTCAGTCAGTCTGTGTCTTTTGATAGGAGCATGTAATACACTTACATTTAAAGTAATCATTGATGTACGTCAAAGCTGTATATTTTCACCCTGCTTATTTAACTTATATGCAGAGTACATCATGAGAAATGCTGGGCTGGAGGAAGCACAAGCTGGAATCAAGATTGCCAGGAGAAATAGCAATAACCTCATATATGCAGATGACACCACCCTTATGACATAAAGTAAAAAAGAACTAAAGAGCTTCTTGATGAAAGTGAAAGAGGAGAGTGAAAAAGTTGGCTTAAAGCTCAACATTCAGAAAACTAAGATGGCATCCAGTCCCATCACTTCATGGCAAATAGATGGGGAAACAGTGGAAAGAGTGGCTGACTTTATTTTCCTGGGCTCCAAAATTACTGCAGATGGTGATTGCAGCCATGAAATTAAAAGATGCTTGCTCCTTCGAAGGAAAGTTATGACCAACCTAGACAGCATATTAAAAAGCAGAGACATTACTTTGCCAACAAAGGTTTGTCTAGTCAAGGCTATGGTTTTTCCAGTGGTCATGTATGGATGTGAGAATTGGACTATAAAGAAAGCTGAGTGCCGAAGAATTGATGCTTTTGAACTATGGTGTTGGAGAAGACTCTTGAGAGTCCCTTGGACTGCAAGGAGATCCAACCAGTCCATCCTAAGGGAGATCAGTCCTGAGGGTTCATTGGAAGGACTGATGCTGAAGCTGACACTCTAATACTTTGGCCACCTGATGCGAAAAGCTGACTCATTTGAAAAGACCCTGATCCTGGGAAAGATTGAGGACAGGAGGAGAAGGGGACAACAGAGGATGAGATGGCTGGATGGCATCACTGACTAGATGGATGTGGGTTTGGGTAGACTCCTGGAGTTGGTGATGGACAGGGAGGCCTGGCGTGCTGCGGTTCATGGGGTTGCACAGTCAGACATGACTGAGCAACTGAACTGAACTGATGTTCCTTTTGGCACTTTCTTAATTGTTTTGGCTTTGTTTTTGTAGGTCTTTTCCTTCTCTTGTGTTTCCTGTTTATAGAAGTCCCTTTAACATTTGTTGTAAAGCTGGTTTAGTGGTGCTAAATTCTCTTACCTTTTGCTTGTCTGTAAAGCTTTTGATTTCTTCCTCGATTTTGAATGAGATCCTTGCTGGGTGGAGTAATCTTGATTGTAGATTTTTTCCTTTCAATACTTTAAATATATCCTGCCATTTTCTTCTGGCCTATAGAGTTTCTGCTGAAAGATCATCTGTTAATCATATGGGATTTCCCTTGTATGTTACTTGTTGCTTTTCCCTTGCTGTTTTTAATAGTCTTTCTTTAATGTGTTTAATCTTTGTTGGTTTGATTATATGTGTCTTGGCATGTTTCTCCTTGAGTTTAACCTGTATGGGACTCTCTGTGCTTCTTGGACTTGATTGACCATTTCCTTTGTTGGGGATGTTTCTGGCTATAGTCTCTTCAAAAATTTTCTCAAATCGTTTCTTTTTCTCTTTTTCTGGGACCACTGTAATTAGAAGGTTGGTGTGTTTAATATTTTACCAGAGGTCTCTGAGACTATCCTCAATACTTTTCATTCTCTTTCCTTTATTCTGCTCTTCACTTATTTCCACCATTCTATCTTCCAGCTCACTTATCCATTCTTCCACCTCCATTATTCTGCTATTGATTCCTTGTAGAGTATTTTTGATTTCAGTAATTGTGTTGTTCATCTCTGTTTGTTTCTTCTTTATTTCTTTTAGGTCCTTATTAAATGTGTTCATTGATTCTTGCACTTTCTCCATTCTGCTTTTGAGGCTTTGGATCATCTTTACTATCATTATTCTGAATTGTTTTTCAGGTAGTTTTCCTATTTCCTCTTCCTTTATTTGGCCTTGTAAGTTTCTACCTTGTTCCTTCATTTGTGGAATACCTATGTCTTTTCATTTTTTTCTAAGCTACTGTATTTGCGGTCACCTTTTCCCTGGTTTTAGAATAGCTTTCCACCTTTCTTTCGGTTTAAGCCCTTGGTGGAGAAGGTTGGTCCAGTGATTTGTGTAGGCTTTATGTTGGGAGTGACTTGTGCCTGCATTCTGGTGGGAGGAGGTAAGTTAGTTTTTTTCCCCCTCTGATGTGCAAGGCTGGGTGAGGTGGTATGTTTTGGAGTGTCTGTGGGAATCCTGTCTGCTGATGATTGGACTTGGTTTTTGTCTTGCTTGTTGTTTGGGTGAGGCACCTGTACTTTGTATTTTGCTGGCAGTTGGGTGATGCTGGGTCTTGTATACAGGTGGAGGCCTTCATGGGAATTCTCACTAATTAATATTCACTGGGGTTAGGAGTTCTCTGGTGGTTTAGGGTCCTGGACTCAGCTCTCCCACTCCAAAGGCTCAGGACTGCTCTCTGGCTGGGGAACCAAGATTCCACAAGTAGTTTTTATGGCATTAAAGGGGATTAAAATAAATACACGAAAGCACAATAAGAAACAAAGATGAATCCCAGACAAACAGTAAATACAAAACCAGACAAATAAGAACAGAAACTATGGACTATACACATACACAGGTACACAAACAAAATCAAAACACTCCAAAGAAAAGAAAACAAGAGAGTGACCCAGCAAACAAAGGAAACCAAAAATGATATCAACCAATTAAAAACAGACTAAAGCACAAACCAGAAAACAAAACCAAAGTAGGGTGCCAACTGGAAAATAAAATAGAGAAAAAAAACAAACTGCAAACATGGTGAAAAAAAGAAGAAAAGAAAAAATAGAAAAGCAAAGTTAAATAAAAGTATATAAAAAAAGATTCATATATTTTAAAGAGTAACTACAGCAGGAAAAGAACAACAGAAAAACAAACAAACAAAAGAGAAGAAAATCAAAGAAAAAGAAAAAAATTAAAAAACCAAAAACAAATTCCCACACAACCACAAAAGTCTAATGTAGAGGTAGTCATATATTAAGGAAATAAAAAGTGTGATTCTTAAAAAGAAAAAAAGCCTTCTCAAAATCTTAAATATCGTTAATAGTAATAATGAAACCAACAGTCACAGCAACAGAGGAAATAAAATGAAGGAAAAAAAATCTAGAACCAACTACAGAGCAAATCAAAACATAAGAATAATAATAAATGTTTTTCTCAAACCTCAGCTCACTGAGTCACAGTCCACCTCCACATCCCTAGGATGCCCTCCAATACTTGGCTGGTTTCTGGACCTGCTGTGGGGACAGCTCAGACTCTAATCTGGTCCTACTCCTGCTTGTTCTTGCCTCCAATGTCTACAGCTGCCAGAGCTAGAGTGTTTTCTTTTGTGGGACCTCTCAATGTCCTTTTATATATTCCATAGACAGAGTTTGCCTACTTGATTATGTGGATTTAATCTGAAGCTTGTATAGCTGGTAGGAAGGTCTTCAATCCTCTTCCTTAACCACACTGCCCCTGGATTTCACCTGTGGTTTTATCTTCACATCTGCATGTGGATCGTCCACAGGAACTTGCTCCTGAGGCTGCCCTGGAGGACTTAGGTCTGCCCCAGTGGGGTCTGGGTGTGGAGAGCAGGATCCCTGACGGTGCCAGCTATTCAGGGGGAGCCCACGGCCAAGGGACGCAGGAGATGTGGTGCTATTAGGGTTTTGTCTAGTCTCTGGCAGCTCTGCCCCAGTGAGGACTGCGCATGGAGGTGGCACAGCTGCTTGGAGCGTGGGGACCCTGGTGGTGCCAAGTGTGCACCAACGTCGGCTGCCTCAGTGGCAGGAGCAATGGTACCATCAGCTTCTGGCAGCTGGCATCCAAAGGTCCTCTTTGGCTGGTCTTTCTCTGTTGCTTGGTGTGTTTAGGTACTTAAAGGACCCCCCTCACTGGAGTCCTTCTCTATTTCTCAATGTGTCAGGGACTTAAAGGTCCACCCTCCTTGGGGTCTTTCTATATTGGCTCTGGTGTGTAGGGAGACAAAGGCTACAGTGATGGCTTCACCCACTGCGTGACTCAGCAGCATCGCCTTGCCTCCACGGCTGCATGGTTTTCCTTTAAAGTCATTTCCCACTGCAATCTCCTCCTCCGTGTCCCCTCAGGCCATCTCCCCGCAATCAACAACAGACCTCACCCTGGGATTTCTCTCCAATCCCTATGCTCCAGCTCCCAGCCATTGCATGTTCCAGGGGACTTGCGTCCCTGTTCTGGGTATGTAGAGCTGCGGCAAAGATTGTCTGTGTGGTTCTCATTCCATTCCGACTGCCACAGATCAGCTGCTGCACTCTCCAGTAGCCTCAAATGCTTCTCCTTTGTCCCAAACAATTGCCCCAATGTGGGGATCTGACCCCTGCTTCAGCTCCCCCACCCCCTGGGTGCACATGTAGTCCTGTTTCTTTCCTCTCCTTCCTTTGTCCTGCTGAGTTTTATATGGGTCTGTACGTTTCCTTCTGGTGATAAGGGATTCCTTCTTGTTCTCAGCTGGTGTTTTGTGACGGCTTCTGTGTCTGAAGGTGTAATCCTGATGCATCCGTGGAGAGAGATTTTTCTCCACATCCACCTTCTCCTCCACCATCTTCCTTCTACACATCTTAACTGATAATGCTATCTTTTTACCAACCCACCCCCATCTTCAAACAAGACCTGGTTATGCTTTTTCTTTCTGCAGACATTTCTTCCCTTCATCTGGACTAACCTAAAAAGACTATCCTTCTCTCAAAATGCAGATTAAATGCTCTGTCCTCCATTGATCCTGATCTTTCCAGCTATGAGTAACTTCTCAGTCTTCGGAATTCCTATTACACTGCATCACATAATTTTAATCTTGGTATTATGGGTACTTAATTATCTTAGTTCAGTAACTAGAATAACTCACTAGAGTATCTCTTACTAGACTCCGTCTTCCAAAGAGTAGAGATCAGTGCTTAGCAGAAAGTGGGCATTAAACATTTGCTTGATTAATAAATTTAAAAAAATTGTAAAAATGAATTTCTTCAAATTAAGACTCTTCCTTTATTTGATGAACAAGTGTTAACTCTGTATAAAGATCAGGGTCAAAAGCAAACCTCTGGTTTAGTAAACTTTAAAAAATATCCTCAGGCACTTGTGGTCCAGTGTTGGTGAATACCAGTGTTAAGCTGGTATTTTTGCTAGCCAAATTTGCTACATATGAAACTCATTGGCCATTTGGGGATTGACAACTTTCCTACTGCTCCTTTCAAAGAACTTCCCAAGAAAACTGGGATGGATAATCTATGTGCCATATGTGCTGTTAAAATAAAGTTGGATATGCACCCATCAAGTGGTTTCCATGAGAAACGCAAGGACTCCAGAATATGAAAAATCTTTTTAATTGTAGTACTTATGGTAGGCACTCCAAATAGAAAAATTACATTTCAAACTTTTTTATCTTAAAAAAAAAAATAGTTTATACCACAGCTTAAATATCTTGGAGCAGAAACAATGTGGCTGTTTAAAATGTTATATAAACAAGTTTGGAAGAAGCAAAAAAAAAAAAAAGTTTCTTTTTCTTTTTCATGTTGCCTACAAAGTCTTTAAATATAGTGCTTAGCTTAAAAGAGGGATTTTTTTTTTTTTTGCTTCTTGAAAGTGGTGGAGACATAGGTATGGGGAGCCCTTCTCCCACAATGATTTGAAGGTAAGGGAAGATGGGTAACCAAACTTGAATTCCCTCAACTGAATAGATGGGCTAAGAAGATCTTCATTTGGTATCATCCGCAGGATAAACCCGGGGGTTTATTTGTCTGTCTCTTTTGAGGAAGGTGTTGTTCTTGGCTGTAACTTGCTTTGTCTCCCTTCTGAGTTGTCTGTTTCTATCTACAGCCACTTCCATTCTTTGAATTTTGTTATTTAAAATTTCTGCTTCTGTGTTCTTAAGAAAGCTAAAAAAATTTGTACATGTCTTATGATATCCTCAAAGAAGTAGATTGGGTCTTCTTCTTCTACTTTTTAAAAAAATATTTTCCAGTCTGTAAAAATTTATTGATTTGCTTACTGTGAAGGTTACTTTTGAAAAATTTAAGTTAACTTTTTTGGTTGTGCTGGGTCTTCACTGCTGCATGGTCTTTTCTCTAGTTGTGGTGAGTGGGGGCTCCTCTTGAGTTGTAGTGTGTGGGCTTCTCATTCAAATGGCTTCTCTTGGTGCAGAACACAGGCCCTGTGGTGTGTAGGCTTCTGTAGTTGCAGATCCTGGTCTTTGACGCATAGACTCAGTAGTTGTGGTGCATGGGCCTAGTTGTCCCAGGGTGTGTGGAATTTTCCCAGACCAGGGATTGAACCTGTATCTCCTGCATTCCCAGGTGGATTCTTTACTACCGAGCCACTAGGGAACCCCTACTTTTTTTTTTTTTTTTGATTGAATGAAAGATTCTTTAAATTCTACAGTGCTTTACAATGTTCAATTTTATGCCAAGTGGAATAAGTCAGACAGAGAAAGACAAATACTGCATGATATCATTTATATGTAGAATCTAAAAAATACAACAAACTAGTGAAAAAAGCCAAAAGGAAGCAGATCGACAGAGTGACTGACCAGTGGGGAGAAGGAAGATGGGAGGGGCAATACAGGAGTAGATTTTTCAGGAAGGGTTATTAGGGGATTATATGAAATCATGTGTGTGAAACTTTTGAAGAGTGTAAAGCCCTTTGGAAAACCTTTCTCTTTGAAAAAAAAAAAATGTAGGGCTTTCCTGGTGGCTCAGTGGTAAAGAATCTGCCTGCTAATGCAGGAGGTACAGGTTCAATCCCTGGGCTGGGAAGATCCCACATGCCTTGGAGCAACTAAGCCCATGTGCTACAATTATTGAGCCTGTACTCTAGAGCCCGGGAACTGCAATTGCTGAGCCCACACACCACAACTACAGAAGCCTGAACGCTCTAGAGCCCGTGCTTTAGACAAGAGAAGCCACCACAATGAGAAGCTTGACCACCGCAATTGGAGAGCGGCCCCCACTCTTTGCAACTAGAGAAAAGCCTGTGCAGCAACGAAGATCTAGCACAGCCAAAAATAAATCAATAAAATTATTTTAAAAACATTTAAAATTTCCCTTTTCCTTCAGAATTACCTTGCCAACAAAGGTCTGTCTAGTCAAAGCTATGGTTTGAAGAACTGATGCTTTCAAACTGTGGTGTTGGAGAAGACTCTTGAGAGAGGACTGCAAGGAGATCAAAGCAGTCCATCCTAAAGGAAATTAGTCCTGAATATTCATTGGAAGGACTGATGCTGAAGCTGAAACTCCAATCCTTTGGCCACCTGATCTGAAGAACTAACTCATTGGAAAAGACCCCGATGCTGGGAAAGATTGAAGGCAGGAGGAGAAGGGGACGACAGAGGATGACATGGTTGGATGGCATCACCGACTCAACGGACATGGATTTGAGGAAGATCTGGGAGCTGGAGATGGACAGGCAAGCCTGGCGTGCTGTAGTCCATGGGGTTGAAAAGAGTCAGACACAACTGTGTAACTGAACTGAACTGAACTTCCTGCCAAATATTTATGTTTACCAAGGAGAGGAATAATATCAAATGAGTGCAAAGGATAATTTAAAAATTCACAATTTCTTATCTCTTTTCTTCCATTTACAATCTTTTATCATAATTATAAATGCCAGCAAAATGACTAATGTAAGATTCACAGAGATTATAGAATGTTAGGACTTGTCTGCGTGCTTAAAAACAGAATCAGGGCTAAGAGAAAGGGATTTATTAACAAGTATAAAGAGCTCACAGAGTCATTTGGATTGCTGAAGAAGGAGGGTAAAGGCCGAGCATTCGGGGACAACTCCCCAAATACACCCAGCATGGGGGTGCAAGGGAGCTGCTCGCTCTACTGGGACTGAGGTGGTGAACCCTGAAGCCACTAAATGAGGTCCAGATGCTGCCTCCGGCACACAGCCTCTGTCATGACCTGCACCAGCAAAAGGACACTGCAGGGACTTCCCTGGTGGTCCAAGAGCTAAGACTCTGAGCTTCCAATGCAGGGGTCCTGGGTTTCATCCTTGGTTGGTGAACTAGATCACGCATGTCCCAGTAAAGATTGAAGATTCTGTCTATTGCAGCTAGGACCCAGCACAGCTAATTAAATAAACAAATGACACTGCATGCCCTGCTTATCTCCTCATAGAACTTAGTTCTGATCCGAAGTCCAGCCTGAGCATATATGGGTGGATTCTAAACCATGAGGAAAACCTGCAAGGGAGTTTAGAAAATGTCCATTTTTAGCTTTTTCTAGCATGCAGAAGACACACTGGAGGAGCTGGATCAGTGTTGAGTGAGTTCAATTAGGGTTCACCATTTCAGGCAGCTTTTCTATTTTCCTTGATTTCCACCACTCCTGGAGCTGGGATGCTGAAAAACAGCAAAATGACTAGAACTTGAAAACTGGCATATGAATCAAGTTGTGTCAAGATGCATCATAGACCTATGAGAAGAGTAATTACTTTCTCATTTCCTTATTTGTAACTTCCTTCTCAGATGGTGATAAGTGCGTTATCTGTGTTTACTCAATTTGTCTATCCCTCTGCAGGTAACCGCTTTCTCATCACCACTGTGACTGGCCCCCAGGACTGATGCCCTCATCCTGCAGGAGTTCTGGAGCTGTCACCACCTGCTGCTCCCACTCAGGCAGTGACATGCTCTGTACGTGGCTGCCACCCTGCCCCGGGATGGCTCTCTCCATAACGCTTCTGGGCTCTGAAACCCTGTGGAGGTGACTCCTGAATTAAAGCCTCCATTAATGCTTAGGTTTCAATATATCCAGCCAGGTGCTCCCCAATCTGAAACTTTCCCTTCTCTGATTTGGTCCAGTCCCACAACAGGCTAGCTCCCTTGTGCACAATTCCTTTACACACTGCTCAGGCTCGGAGAAGGAAATGGCAAGCCACTCCAGTATTCTTGCCTGGAGAATCCCAGGGACGGTGGAGCCTGGTGGGTGGGCTGCCATCTATGGGGTCGCACAGAGTCGGACACGACTAAAGTGACTTAGCAGCAGCAGCAGCAGCAGGTTCTTACACTCAGCTCTGCACTGCCCCACCCTCGACTCGCCTCCCCATGCTCCAACATTCTGCACAGCTGGTCTTCCAGTAGAGTCTCTCTTGCTCTATCTGTGCTCTGACACCCCGCATGGGGGACTTCCCTGCATGGAAGTCTGTGCGTAGGCTCCAACTGCTCCACAGTGGACTTCCTTCCCTGAACAGAAGGCTTCTTCTCCTCACTTAGGCTCAGAAACCACACATTAGGTAGTGCCCCCTACACACACACACACACACACACACACACACACACACACACACACACACACACACACACACACGTAACCTCCTCACCTGGCTGATTCTTTGATGCCTCGTGCTGGGCCACTGCCCTCCCATGTGGACATCTCCCTCACCCTTTTTGGTTCAATATTCCATGCCAGGCTGTCCCTCCCTGCACCGGGGGAAATTCCTTACTCTGCTTGGCCTCTGATATCCCGCCTTCAACTACTATAGCTCCTCTCCACCAGAACCCTGTTTGCTTGGCCTCGTCTAACGGCTTTTGACCTGAATTGTTCAGTAGCAGAATGGAAGGGACGTGAGAGAGGAAATAGAATCTGAAACCTGAAATATGGTGTCCGGGAAATGGAAATGCAAAATGCGGCAAGTCCCAAAGGCAAATTTGTGTATAGGGGGGCACGGTGACTACCATGGTTTCTCTGCTGCATAGAGGACATGACGGGGCTTAACTTATTCGAGGTAAAGATATGGAGCTAATCTGTGATGCTATTGTGGAGGGCCTTAAATGGCCAGGAAATGGTATCTCACTGGCAATTATTACTTAAGTGATTAGCATGATTGGTTTGCACTTCAGAAAAAGAAATCACACTGAAGTGTGTAGGAGGTGTGGGAAGACAGAACATTATTAGAATAATTTCACTAAGCATTGAGAAGCTGGCCTGGACCAGGTCTGCTCTAGAGTGCATGAGAAGAAAGGGTGTCATCACAGGACATTATCATTCCAGGATGCCAATCAGAGTCTGCGTTGGTTTGTGAACATCTGATATTTCACATGAGATATGACTTTCATCAAACAAGCTGCCAGGTGTTTAGCTTTTTATGGATGTTTTGGAAGCTGTGGTCCTCCTTTGGGATTGAGGTACTCATTCCCACAGCCAGGAGTTTTGACTGCTGACAGCTCACATCTACTTCTTATAAATGTCTTAAGTCAGAGAAAGCTGCCTTGCCCAAGGTTACACTTATTTTTAAAGGGGTGTCCACAGGGACACAAAACTCTGACTTCATTCAATTCAGGACAACTGTGAAAGGCCATTCCAGCTCCAGATTACCACTGGGGTGGGCTGATACTTCCTCTGCAATTATGTTATGTTCCAACTTTTCCTCTGACTATTTCTGCTTCTTCACTCTTCATAGGTTTTGGAGAGCATGACCCAACATACCTCCTGCAGGAAGATCCCAGAGTCTCAGGTCTGTTTCTGGGAAACTGGATTTAAGACACACCCAATCCCAAGCAGCTTCCCTGATAGCTCAGTTGGTAAAGAATCCGAAAAAAAAAAAAAAAAAAAAAAAAGAATCCGTCTGCAATGTAAGAGACCCCGGTTTGACCCCTGGGTTGGGAAGATCTGCTGGAGAATGGATAGGCTACCCATTCTGGCTTCCTTTGTGGCTCAACTGGTAAAGAATCCACCCCCAATGCAGGAGACCTGGGTTTGATCCCTGGGTCGGGAAGATCTCCTGGAGAAGGAAAGGCTACCCACTCCAGTATTCTGGCCTGGAGAATTCCATGGACTGTATAGTCCATAGGGTCGCAAAAAGTTGGACACGACTGAGCAACTTTCACTTTCTTTCAATCCCAAATGCAGATGTTGGTAATCATTTTCTGCTATTGGTTGACATCCCCTGTTGTCAAACACAACAATCAAGCTAGATATTAACTTAGAAGTAATCGGCACCTTCAAAAAGCATTTTGTTCACTGTCAGGAACTAGTTCAGACGTTGGGGAAATCTAGCTCTTTACTGACTATACTGATAAAAGTTTAAGTAGACTTTGTCATCTATAGGTACTTATTGTCTTCCTGTGAATCATGGTAGTTATATAATGAATCATTCTACAGGTACTGTGAGTATGAATCACTTCCGTTGTGGTAGTTTCCAGGAGCATGATGTTGGTCAATCATACAAAGTTATCTACTTATAAATAATATAGATTATATGACTTTTTACACGTAAAGGATACATTCATTTCTATTTTCCTGTGTTTATTATTGTAACTTATTTGTCTCTTCTGTTTATTCTTTGCTGGCGTCAGAGGAGACAGAAATAAATTAATGATAGGATATTGGAAAGATGAACTCCTGAGAGCATAAGTTATATGCTTAGAATATTACCAGATACCTAGTAGGTATTGATAAATACTTTTTAAATAAAAATTAGTAAATAAATAAAATTTAACATAAAATCCATAGGAGCTCTGTGGGTGTAAGAGATGGGACATGACCAAAGGCCTAGTGGATACTTTTAATTAGGTGTCAATGTCAAGCTACTCTAAGTGTCCTAAACTGAGTTTAAAATGTCCTTGGATTTATCAGTATGTTTTATAATAAGGTAATAAATTCTAATGTTGAACTAGAACTTCAGTTTGACACAAAGAATAACTTTCAAAGAGTAGGGGCTTGTATGGTTTATGAAGAAAACTACTTCAGCAGAAATGCAGATAATTTGATCAAAGAGAAATATTTTAGATTTATTTATCTAAATCATTCAGTTGAATTGTCCTCCCTCTGCTAAAAATCTGCATTTCTTATCTCATTTTTGATTTAAAATAGAAAGTTAGGGTCTTCCCTGGTGGTCCAGTGCCTAAGACTCTGTGCTCCCAATGCAAAGGGCCTGGGTTCAGCCTCCAGTTGGTGAACTAGATCCCACATGCTCTAAGACCTGAAGAAGCCAAGTAAAAATAATAAAATAAAAAAAATATAAAAGAAAGTTAAACAGTGTACCAGAATGTTTGCAATGGTAAAGAAGTCAGTCTGAAGCTCTACCTGGCTACTGTCCAGCTGACACAAGGCCTGAGTCCTCTCTCCCCAGAGTGGGGGAAGAGAAAGCTTTAGTGTTGTGACCTCTCCTACTTCATGGCTTGTTGAGATTCCTAAGTCTGCCCTCGCTGTCACCTTCCCTCATTATTTCTTGGAAATAGTGTGAGTAACAGCCCTTTTTAGGGACCATCCCTGTGTCTGCCCCAGTTTCAGCACTGAAAGTTGCATGTCCCTGGACACTCTTCAGTCTGGGACAAATCGGGACAGTTGGTTGCCCCAGTAGATTAATGACCTTCCCACTCATTTATATTGGATGAAAATGATTCAATTAATTATTGGCCTGTGCTAGATGAAGCCACATCCCTGCTGAAATGATAAAAATTTCAGAACTGGGCTGGATTAACTACCCAAAAAATCAGCAAGGATTAATCTTTCCTTCTTTATCAGGAAAGAAGAACCAAATGAGAGACATCTAGGAGGGCCTAGGAATTTGGAGGAAGAACAAGTTTTAGTTCCAAAGTACTTTGCTTTAGTTTGTTACTAGCACAAGATGGGTCCTTAAACTAGTTTGTGGAGTCCCAGAAATTGAACAGAAATGGGTCAAGGAACCTGGGGAAAAGAAGCCAATGCATGTGAATTTAAAATGCTTCATCATGAGGACAGAGTACATGAGACACATATTTCCTTACCTTCTGTCATCTTCTAACTTGAAAGCAATGGTTATTGCTTTTTGGCAATCTCCCCCAACCCTGATTTTATTCAGTCATGTACTAATATGATATTCATTGATAAAGGTATATGGTATCTTGGATTCTATCTTGATTAAAATGAAAGTTGAAAATGGAGATCAGTTTTGACCAACAGTAAATAATAAAAACCTTGAATAAAAAGCTTTAACAAGCTGTTAATGTAAGCTTCCTGAAAGTCAGCCTGTTTCACTTCTGCTATGGGAAGTCTAAGAGATGAATGTATCCATTACAACCCCATGGACTGTAGCCCGCCAGGCTCTTCTGTCCATTGAATTCTCCAGGCAAGAATACTGGCCTGGGTTGCTATTCCCTTCTCCAGGGGATCTTCCTGACCCAGGGATTGAACCCGGGTCTCCTGCATTGCAGGCGGATTCTTTACCGTCTGAGCCATGGGACTTCCAGTGTATCCACAACAGGGCCTAAATCTGAAATGAGAGATGGCAGCATATTCCTGGAGGCCTTATGGCTGCAGAAGAATCAGAATTTCAGAAACTTAAGATGAGACCAGGGAGTACAGAATTAGGATGCTGATAATATAACCATCTCTCTCATTGAATGTTTCTTTCCCCTGGAGCTCACTTACTTGAAAACAGTGGAGGATTTCTGTTTCTTCCTAATGAAAGTGTTAAATTATCTTCCACTCAATCAGCCACTTGGCCCATCAGTACCTGCCTTACCCTATCAGGTAAGAAGTGGTAGGTCCAGTGGATGATAGTGGAATTTCCATCTCTAAGTGGCAGATGTTTCCAAACTGGGGATCTACCTGTATTTACCGAAGTTCTTACCCATTCCTCTCTTTATGTTCAGACACTACAGGGATGCTGGTCCAAGGGACCGTTTCATTGTGCCCTGGTACTGCACTAGTCTCCTAGCTGGTTTTCTTGCTTTCATTCTTGCTGTCTCCAAATTCATTGTATCATATCAGCTATACCGATCTATAAAAAACATAGATCATAACAATTTATCCCCTTCCCCACCCCTAGAACTCCTTTAATGGGCTTCAGTCGCACAATATAAAATACTTGACTTCTTTATCACAGTTTATGAAGCACATATACTAGCTAGACCCTGTCTGGCTCTCTTACTTCCTCCCTCTCATAAAACTCCAGTTACACTGTTTTTCTTTCTGTTTCTTGAATGTGCTAAGCTAATACTTCTGGAAAGTTGCAGTCACTGGAAATGTTTCCTTCTCTAGCTCTTGGAATGGCTACCTTCTTTGTTAGTCATTTAGTTGGTCTTTATCAAATGACCATATTTTAAATCTCTGTGAGCTACCTTCTATATGGACATTTATTTATGTATTTCCGTCTGCTTTTCCTCCTCAACCAGACTGCAAGCTTCATGGAAACTGGGGCTTGTCATCTTATTCTGAGCTTTAACTCTAGGCCCTAGAACAGTGCCAGGCATATTGTTGTTTTAAGCGCTAAGTTGTGTCCCACTCTTTTGCAACCCCATGGACTAGAGCCTGCCAGGCTTCTCTGTCCATGGGATTTCCCAGGCAAGAATACTGAAGTGGGTTGCTATTTCCTTCTCCAGGGGTCTTCCCGACGCAGGGACTGAACTGTGTCTCTTGCATGGGCAGGCAGATTCTTTACCTAAAGTAGATCCTAAGGTGATGGATTTCTATCTTCAAACAGCTTGCAAATCTGGTTGTAGTCAAAGACAACGTAAACGAAAAGTTAAATATGCACCAAAACTATTCAAATTGCTGAGACAACATATAATGTAGTACTATATGAACTTTTTATCATAAAGCCTTGACTTAATTCAAATGAAGAGGAGGTGACGCTGAACGTTACTCTCAATCACTGGTGGGATTCTCTGGTGGCTCAGTGGTAAAGAATCTGCCTGCCAATACAGAAAACTCAGGAGAGGAGGGTTCAATCCAGGGTGGGGACGATCCCCTGGAGGAGGAAATGGCAACCAACTCCCAGTATTCTTGCCTGGGAATTCCCATGGACAGAGGAGCCTGAGGAGGTACAGTCCATGGGGTCACAACGAGTCGGACACGACTGAGCGTCTAACATACCGGTCAGATGGTTAGGTTCTACTAGCCAGTTTCCACTGGGGGAAGGCAGGTTGCGGTGGGGGCAGAGAGGAGAGGTTGAGTGCAGAATGGTAAGCAGAGAATCCAAAATGCCTGCAAACTTTTGCTCCTGTGCAAGTTTGGCAAGAGTGACCCAGCTGGCTCCAAGATGAAATTCTTAATATCTGGAGCTTGAGATGAATGTCAGTGGGATGCAATGTTTTGAGATACAACTGTTCACTCCTGAAGAGTTTCCCACCTTTACTCTCCCCAGCCCCCCACACCGATAAGTTTCTAGCTTTAGTGAGATGAAACAATGAAGCAGTTTTATTTAAAAAAAAAAAGAGGAAGTTGCCTCCTTTAGATACCCGAGCAGCAAGTGTGCTTGTGATAATGGGGGTGGGGCAGAGCGAGGGGGCTTGCCCTTTCTCCAAACCGCTAGACCTCAGTCTCCCAACCCCGCCAAGGGCTGCTCTGCACAGCTGCTGCAACAGGCCGAGCCTGCAGGGTACAGGAAGGGGGGTTGTTTAGTTTCTAGAGGACATCTGTTTTTCTAAACTACTTCTCTCCTTTCCAAAAGCTGGCAAGCCTTAGTCATCTCGGCTCGGCACGAACCCACAAGTGTGCGTGTGTGGCTCGGCTCAGGCCCCGCCCTCGGGCGCACACCGCCACCGCGGGGACCCGGCCGGATTGCGGTTCTGGCCTCGGCTGCGAGTGGCTTCTCCGGAGCCGCCCGGCCTCCTCCCCTACAGAGGACCGCCCGGCCGCCGCGCGGTGCCAGAGCTGAGTACGAGGGAGAAAAGTTTGCAGTGCCGGGCGGAGGCGGGGAACCCCGAGCCGAGGGGTCTTCCGCTTTTTAAGTGTGCGCGGCGGCGGCCGTGTCCCGGGAGGCTCTCCCGGAGGACCCGCGCTCCCGAGCGGAGGCTGGAGGCTCGCCCCGAGGCGGCGGAGGAACTTCTGCTGCGAGCAGTCGCCGCGGGCCCCGGTCGTCTGCAGGAACTCTCCGGAATCGGGAGGGGGAGGGCCGGATCGCTCTTCCACGGGGATTCGTCAAGAGTTCCGGCGGCAGCGGCGGCGGCGGCGGCGGAGTCTCCCTTTGTCCTCCTAGGACCTCCCTCCTTCCCCGTCTCCCTCCCTCTGTCAGCCTGTGGGTCCCGCTGACCCAGGCGCCGGCGCCCTAAGGGACTCGCTGTCCCCCCACCTCAGGGTGCGTCCCTGGTCACTCCCACCAGCCTAGTGGAGCCAGCCCCCGAGTGGAGCCGAGCCGAGCCGAGGGGGGCTGCGAGCAGGAGGGAGCCGCCGACCCCCGGCCGCAGGATGGTGGCGGGGCGCTCCCCGGCCCGCTGTCCCGGGCGCTGGCTGGTCCCCGGGCTGTGGCTGCTCGCTCTCAGCGGTCCCGGGGGGCTGCTGAGCGCCCAGGAGCAGCCCTCCTGCCACGGAGCCTTTGATCTCTACTTCGTCTTGGACAAGTGAGTGCGGGAAAAGGGATCCAGGGTCTCCGGGGGAGCGTGGTCCTGGGTGGTGAGCTGTGGTGGGGGGAGGCTGAGATGTCCGTGCGACCTGGGGAGGGGTGAGGGGTAACTCCGGTGATGGGCGCCCTGTTGCTATCTCTGTCCGAAAGGCGAGCGCTTTGGGATCGGTGCGGGCTGCGGGGTGATAGGAGGAGCCCCGAGCTGCTAGGCTCTCTAGGGAGATGGGCAGTCACTGTTGGCCAGTGGTGGGGTTTCTTGGGAAATGGGGAGTGCCGTCACTTGGGGTAACCTTCTGCGACCCTGGGATCCACGTAAGACTCCTTCTGGGTCCCTCAGCCCTCAACGCCTCACGCTGGCTAAAGTTTGCCGGGTTTTATCCTGAGCACAGCGCTTTCATTGTAGCTTGGCAGTCTGCAGTTAACGTACTCAGTGTGGTTTGCGTTTCCTTCTAAGGAAGGCTGTGTTTATTTGAAGAGCTGGCATCTTAACTCCGGACAATTAGCAGGCAGGTGGTCCCTGAAGATGGGTAGACTTCCTAGGTTCTTGTAGCACCTACCTTTCAGCTGCTGATCCTGTTAACTTGGCTTGAAGAAGAGGTCAGGTGACACCCCTGTAAATGTGTTGTTTTTCTGATTTGTTCAATTTTCTTTTTCAGGTCTGGGAGTGTGGCAAATAACTGGATTCAAATTTACAATTTTGTCCAGCAGCTTACAGAGAGATTTGTAAGGTATCTCTCCTACTTTCCTTTTCTAAGCAGGGGACTTTGAGGTGGAGGCAAGTAGACCAAAGGCTAGATAGGGTATCCTTTTTTGGAAACCATTTGCAGGGAAAGCCTTTCCTGAAGTGTTGATTTTTAAGTGCCTCAAGGTCTTATCACACACATGCTGTTATTAGGACAGCCCTTCAGTTGTTGAGGGCTTATTTCATCTGGATCCCAGAAACTTGGCTCAGGCTCTGGGGAAGTATCTTCAGATATGATTCCAAATGTCTTTTCCTTTCTGAGTTTTCATCTGTTTTGAATTTCATTTATGCTTTCTCATAATTTATCACTTTAAAAGTTTATGCTAATAATACCCATAATATATTTTCCATTCCACACAATTCTTAGCATTATTGAGGTCCTCATTAAGAAAAAAAAGTGTTGGTAAACTTCAAATGAGCATGTGTTAATAACCCACTACCAGAAAAGGCACTTGTGTGTGTGTGTGTGTGTGTGTGTGTTTAAAGAAATGACTTGTGTTTACACAATGTGTGGGTGTGTGGCTGGTTTAAAATTTAACTGTTCTATATATGCAATAAGCCTTACTAGGAAAGATTGGTTTGTCTCCTATAAAAAGCATAACTGCTATGATAGCCAGCTTACTCTCTTATTTAGAGGTAACCAGAAATTAGTGGCTTTCTTATTTAAAAGTAACCCTAGGACACTAGGCTTTTGAGGCTTTTTTCCTCCTCCTCTTTTTTTTTTTTTTTCTTTTTAAAGAAGAAAAAAATGCAATGAGGAAATGCAAGTTTATCAAGATAATGGAAAGGACATGAAAAGGAGCTGTATCATTAAATATTGCTTCTTTCAGTCGTGTTAGCCCAAATGTTTTCTTTAAAACAGGCTTGGATGATCAAAACATTTTGAAAGTCATGTTGCAAGTAACTTCAAACAATCTGTAGAGGCCTAGGAAATCCTTGCTTTCAGTTATTGGCAGCAGTAAGCTTATCCCTATAAAAATGTATGCTTGTCCTTGTTCAGTCATCAGTCTCCTGTTTAAGAAGCCAAGTATAACACTCATTTCTGGACAGGGTCTAAGGTAAACTTGTCTAGGAAAGAAAAATAAACAAGGCCTTATATCCTTAAGTGTCAAAGGCAGGAGAGAGAGTTGTTGATAAATTTTCTGATTTAAGCCAAGAGTGGGTAGAGTGTCTCATAGATTTTGATCAAAAGCAGTGGGTCATTTCAGTACCTTTCCAAGAAGTATGTCTCTTATTTGGTCTGGTTTACAGATTGGAATTCTGTAATACACAGTTCTCTGGCACGAGTTTAGTTGTTCAGTTACTAACCCATAATATATTGTAGGAAATGAGTAAAGGGTGACTACTGAAGAGAATGACTTTTCAAATATGTGTAACCCTTGGGCATCATTCTGCTCTTCAGTTTATAGAGCTGAGTGTTACAGCTTAGGGTTCAGATCTTAATTAACGTTGCGTAGTGTCTTTGAAACAGGAATCATTCTGTGAGATCAAGGCTTAGAGCTTAAAAGGTGTAGCTAACTAGGGCAGTTGTTGCCAGTCAGAAGTATTGGTGCTTAAGACTTAGAGAACCGAACATGTCTAATCAAAATGTGATTTGTTCTTCTCTTTCACATTGACCTTGACACTCTTTAAGTAATCCTACCTCAGGATAACTTGTATGAACTCCTCTCATAGTTGTGGTAATTAAATCAAACCAGCTTGTCTCCAGCCCTAAACTTGCTATGATAATCATTCTGAAGGGATTGGCCTCCTTGAAGGAGATGAGGTAGAAGGCCTAAGAAAGAGCTTTCTACAAAAAAAAAAAAAAAATTCCACTGGCCTGGAATTTATCTTTCTAGGTAATTTCTTCCTAAAATGGCCCTGTGGGTCAGAGAGGAGTGCCTGAGTCTTGAGCAGCACTGACTAAATCCAGAATGACTTATGTGATAATGGTAATGTTGAGCAGAGTTCATGTATCTACTTAGGGGTTCCATTTAAAAGAAGCCTGGACCATTCAGTGAGACTGATTTTAAATGAGACTCCCTAGCTATACATCTGTATTATATCAATATTTCTTTTAAAAATGTTTTAACTGCCTCTTTTCTTATTTTGCAGCCCTCAAATGAGATTATCTTTCATTGTGTTTTCTTCTCAAGCCACCATTATTTTGCCATTAACCGGAGACAGGTTAGTGCATTAACACTTTGCTGCAGGCTTTTAGTAGAGATTGATCTTAAAGGAATGATGGATGTTTCCAAGTGGTGATTCAGGCCTCTCAGTGGACTCAAGCAAGTACACAGACAATTTAGTTCTCTTCACTAATAGAGGGAAAAGGAGGTATGAATAATATAAAAGAGCAGCTAATCTGAAAATCAGTATCATTCATATTGCTGTGGAATGTACAATGAGACCCAGATCTCTGCCTTAGTTGTGTTTACTGCCTCCCACCTTTCCCCCTTTCTATTGCTGTAAGTAGTTCTACATCTTTCTTGTTTAGATGTAATATATTAATCAACTAGGAATTTGAAGAACCTTAAGGAGGAGAAAGATATGGATCTATTTGGATAATTTACTAGGTGGAGCAGACATCCTGCATCTTTAGACTTAGTCTGAGGTCCACTGATGCCGAATATGTTTACCTTTATGAAAGAACTTGCTTTTAACTTCATAAATATATGTATTTATAAATTTGAATTTAATTTCATATATATATATAATTTCCCCCAAATCAATGTCATAATATTTTATATGACCATTTTGATGTCATTTGAACTAATCATTGTGGCAAGTTAGAAGTAGTCATTGATGTTAGGTGGCAGCCTGGATGGGAGGGGAGATTGGGGAAGAATGGATACATGTATATGTATGACTGAGTCTCTTTGTTGTGCATCTGAAGCTATCACAACATGGTTAATCAGCTATACTCCATCATAGAATAGAAAGTTAAAAAATTAAGTAGTCACTGACATTTTAAAGAATGGTTCTTTCCATAGTGGGAAGGGAGAGTTTCTACTTCATTTAACACGAAGTACACAAGGTAGTTTTTGATCAATTCTTGAATAAATGAGTGGGTTAGTTTTATTGTGAAACCCAATTTCTCCAAACTGTAGTTTCAGCAAGGAAGACTGTTGTACCTTGTTCTGTGTGATATGTGGATTTCTGAGAAGTTTTGTGTTTATAGTTCCTTTAAATAAAGTATTTTTTTTTTACTTTAAAAATGTCAAGAACACATAATATTTAAAAGAGCTTACAGAGGTAACTTATTTAAAATTCCCAGAATTGATTTGGAAAATCCATCAAACTTCTAATGTATTTGTGCTTTAAGTTTCACTTTTCCTGGAGAGGAAACCTCTCTGTAGGTGGGGAGTCCAGCTTATGACCTCAGTCTCCTCTCTGATACTTCGTTTTGTACTTTCTCATGTGCATCTGGGTCTCATCAAAGGCTGGAGCAACAGTAGTCCCTAACAACCCACATACAACAGCTGTTTATTCCCATTGATATAACAGTCCTTGCCTTCATGAAAAGAATTTTTTCCGTTGCCCAGCTTAATTTCCAAAGAAACAGTGTTTGATTCACCCCAGGTGGCTCAGTGGTAAAGAATCAACGTGCCAATGCAGTAGCTGCATTGATCCTGGATCGGGAAGATCCCCTGGAGGAGGAAATGGCAATCCACTCCTGTATTCTTGCCTGGGAAGTCCCACGGACAGAGGAGCCTGGCGGGCTACAGTCCATGGGGTCGCAAAGAATTGGACACGACTGAGCGACTGAGCATATACATAGCAAAAAGAGAACCATGCTAACATTTGTGGAGTGCATATGTAGAGAAAAGCGTTTAGAATATTGCCAGCCACACAGTAGACTCTCAGTAATTGTTAACTGCATACTTTGTGCTAGGTTCTCTGTTAGGTGCTTTATATGTGAGTTCTCTAGCACTTTGATGAAGTGTAATCACAGGTCAGCAAGATTGGTATTGCATCAGCAGACGTGGAAAGGGTTTAAATTGTGTTAATCTCACTAACACAATTTTTATTATACACTATAGTAATATTAAATTTATATTACTGTACACAATTTCACTAACACCATTTTAACCCAGGAGTTGGTGATGGACAGGGAAGCCTGGCATGCTGCAGTTCATGGGGTCACAAAGAGTCGGACATGACTGAGAAACTGAACTGAACTGAATCTCAGTAAAGATTTTCTGTTACCATTGGTTGAATCTAATAAGGCAGAGGTTGGGATAAAGGGGCTTCTGTTTCCAGAGGCAGCATAATATTGCAGCTGAAAGTTGCTGAACCAATTTCCTAGCCAAATGGTCACAGACAAATGACAACCTCTTTATGCTTCACTTTTTTCCGTCTGTATAATGATGATGATGATGGTCATAATAATAATACCTACCTCATAAGACTGCTGTAAAAATTGAAGTCAGTGAGCGTGGACAATGTAGGACAGAGTCTGGCATATATGTATCTCGAAGAGAGCGTTGTTGTTGTTGTTATTATCTGCAGTTAGGGAGTGTGCATTATTTTAATGATGGGGAGACATTATCCTTATATAAAGGGATTATTGTACTGCTTGAAAGGATTTATAATAGTCCAGGAGAAATTCTAATATAATGCTACTTGCAACTTTTAAAAAAACATAGTTGGCTCTTCTGTCTCTTTTTAAATAGAAATAAGTTCCGTTTTAACAAATTTCCCTGTTTACCAAATTGCATTAGTTTGGGGTAGCAGAATGTACACTAACAAGGCCTAGGTAAGAGTTCCAGTTTTGCTACCTACTGGTTAGAGACTTGGGATAAATCATCTTCTCATTGTGTCAGTATTTGTGTCTATAAACTGCAGGCATAATCTACTGTGTTTTCTTTCTTTCTTTCTTTCTTTTTAAACTGTGCTTTCTTAAGAGATTTGTGGGGATCAAAAATAAGACAATGCATAGAAAAGTATTTTGTATATTACAGAACAGGTTCCAGTAAAGGATTATTTTCTGAACCTAGTTGTTCTTTTACCAATTTTATTTAATTAAATTAGTGACTTTGTGGTCCTCTATATTTGGATATAAGGTCACTTTTCATTCATTTACCCCCTTTTTCTAAAAAAAAAAAAATTGGGGTATTGTTGCTTTAAAATGTTGTGTGTTTCTGCAGTACAACAAAGTGAGTAAGCTGTATGTGTGCATATAACCCTTCCCTCTTGGACCTTCCTTTCCTTGCAACCCCTTCCCCCTCCTCCCTTCCTTCCACCCTCCTCCGGCCCCAGCATCTCACCCCTCTAGGTCACCACAGAGCGCCGAGCTGGGCTCCATATACTATACAGCAGCTATCTGTTTTACACATGCGTGATGTGTTTATGTCAAGCCTAATCTCTCAATTCAACCCACTCTCTCCATGTCCACATGTCCATTTTCTACATCTGCATCTCTATTCCTGCCTTTTAAGTGTGTAGAAACCATTCGCATATTTAGATGCAAGATCACTGAATGAATGTTGCGACAGCTATTGGGGATCCTTGTTTCAAAGTCTAGAAAGGGGAATTCTATGCATGAACTTTCTTGATGTCACACTTAGACGTCTGAGCACATAGAAAAAGCAAAAGTTAAATACATCAGGTTTCACAATTTTGTTTCTATTTCTCATCATTCTTCCGTACTTTGGTAAATATGAGAAGTACCTCTTTCATGTTTCAGAGTGTTGCTAAATATCTTCAGTAGAGAGGAAGCAAGATTAAAAGGCAGTAAGTCCTTACAGTTGGACTGTGTCTTCTGTTAGGGTTTCATCAGGAAGTCTGGTGCTATGTAAATGCATGAACAGAATAATAAAACATGGCAAGAAATGATCAGTTATCCATTTTATATGCTCATGATTCAAAACCATTATTTTTTAAAAATTTATATTTATTTATTGGCTGCATTGGGTTTTCATTACTACATGTGGCCTTTCTCTAGTTGAGGTGAGTGGGGGCTACTCTCTAGTTGCGGTGTGAGGGCGTCTCATTGTAGTGGCTTCTCTCATTGTGGAGCATGGGCTCTAGAGCACATAGGCTTCAGTAGTTGTGACACATGGGCTTGGTTGCCCTGTGGCATGTGGAATCTGCCTGGATCAGGGATCAAACCTCCGTTCCCTGCATTGGCAGGCAGATTCTTAACCACTGGACCACCAGGAAAGTCCTATAAACATTATTATTTTGGATATTTCAATTTGAAACATTCTCTTCTTTTGCCCTCATGATTTTTATTTTATGTTCATTGTTGTTGTTGTTAATATGCTGAGTCCTGTCTGACTCTTTGCGACCCCATGAACTGTAGCATGCCAGGTTCTTCTGTCCTCCACTGTCTCCTGCTCAGATTTGTGTCCTTTGAGTCGGAGATGCTATCTAACCATCTCATCCTCTGCTGTCTGCTTCTCCTTTTGCCTTCCAGTCTTTTCCAATGAATCGTCTCTTTGCATCGTGTGGCCAAAGTGTTGGAGCTTCAGCTTCAGTATCAGTCCTTCCAATGAATATTCGGGGTTGATTTCCTGTAGAATTGACTGGTTTGGTCTTCTTGGAGTCCAAGGGACTCTCAAGAATCTTCTCTTTTATCCTCCATATATCTGGTAATCCCTCCACTCACCTACCCACCATCCTGCTTTGCCTACCCTGTATACCATGTTTTGAGCATTATGTGCTCTGGAGGTAACACAAGGATGAATAATTGTGTGTGTGATAGTGAGGAGTGTACACAAACACATATAACCCAGGGCCGTATTATAGGATCCAGTAAGAGGAAAGTGCTGAGTGTTGATTCAGTATGGAAATATCCAGCCTCTCAGTATTAGAGAATTTGAATCAAGACTCATTTAAAAGGGTATTTTTGCTTATTGTGTTGAATAATTGGTGATCGTGAATTATGCTTAGTTCTGTTCAGTGTAATCTTAATGAGGTAAAAGTGATTTAGTTGGAGACATTTAGTGAACATTTTTATGTGCTAGATACTGTGCAAAATGCTTTCCATTCATTACTTAACTTAACCCTTATATCAACTCCATGTCATAGATACTATTATCTCAACTTTATAAATGAGGAAACCGAAGCTGAGAAAGGAAATGTAGCTTGTCCAAGGACACACAGTTAATCAGTGATGAGGAGTATATTAGCCAGAACGGTCTCTTGAAATGTAGAGGAGATCATGCCACTCTTGCTCTTAAGACAATCTGATGGCTTAGAGTAGAAAGCACGCATTTCCCAGTGGCCTAAAAGCCCTACCTGACTGCTCACCCACTCCTGTCCTAACTCTGTATTCCCCAGTCTGGCCCACTGGCCGCCTTCCCTTCCCTGAACGGGCCTCGCATGTTTCTGTACTAGCCGTTTTGCTCTTTGTCTTCCCTGGCCTCATCCCACGCGTCACCTCCCCCGAGAGGCCTTGCCTTGGCATCAGGTATGACGCAATCCTACCTCACCTTCCCAATAATGTCCCACAGTTCTCTATTTGGTTGTCAGTTTTTGAAATTGTTCTGTTAATTAATCTATTTATTTTATCTCCATAACCCTAATGTAAACTTCATGGGAGCAGAGGGGTCTTCTTTGTCTTGTTTACCTTCACCTCTATATCTTAACACCTATAACAGAGCTTCAAACATAATAGATGCTCAGTAAATATATGTTGAATGAATGATTGGGTTGGTCTGACTGTACAACCTGAGTTATTAACTGCTGTCAAATGTTTTCTCTCCTTGAGAAATAATAAATGATGATTTATATTTGCTAATCTTCTTATTCCTATTGCTATAGATCAGTTGCAAACATTTTCAACTCTCTTTTTGATATGCTTGTCCCCAACTTGAAAAAGTCGTATACTTGTTTGACCTGAGAATAATAATCACTTAAGAAAAAATATTCCATAGGCAAACTTCTAGGAAATTAAAGATAAGTCATTTGATTAAATTTATATAAGAAGTGTAAGTAATATGTACATTTCTATTATTTGAAAGGATTTCTTCTAATTCCTTTAAATCCAAATTAAAAATTTACTTGTGATAGATAGTTTGTAATTTATAAGTTGGTTCATTCATTTTTCAGGGAAATTTGTCAGTATCTGTAAGCATTTAGAAGTCTCCTATCAGCAATTTTACTTTTTAGGACTATGCCCTGCTGAGATAGTAGCATCAGTGTGCAAAGATAGGTATGTGGGAGATTAAACCCTGAAGAATTGTTCATAATGTGAAAATGGTAGTAAATCTAAATGCTCATCAGTTGATGATACTATAATTAAATTAGAGTATATACATAGAATTGGATACTATGCAGTCATTCAAAGAATTGGAAACTATATATATTGCTATGAAAATATGTCTAAGATATACTAGTTGAGAAAAGCAAGTTGCAGAATACTCTGTTAAAGATGATAAACAAAAACAAAAATTTTAATGGTTTTTATGGTATGTGTATATGATAATGAATGCATGGAAAAAAGTCTGGAAGATGAGCAACAAATTGCTAACAACAGTATTGTCTTAGCAATGAGATTCAGGGTGGGGTTCCTTCAGTGAGATTCAAGGTGGGTGTTCCTTCATGTTTATAATTTCTATACATTTAGGTTATTCAATTTTATTTGAATAATGTACTATTTATAAAAAGCAAATGCTTAGGTTTAAAAGAAATATTACTGACTTATGTAGTCAGAGGCAATTCTCTTGGTATCAGAATGGAATTCAGGAGTTAGAAAGTATCAGTTCAGTTCAGTTCAGTTCAGTCACTCTGTCCTGTCCGACTCTTTGCGACCCCATGAATCGCAGCATGCCAGGCCTCCCTGTCCATCACCAACTCCCGGAGTTTACTCAAACTCATGTCCATCAAGTCGGTGATTCCATCCAGCCATCTCCTCCTCTGTCGTCCTCTTCTCCTCCTGCCCCCAATCCCTCCCAGCATCAGGGTCTTTTCCAATGAGTCAGTTCTTCACATGAGGTGGCCAAAGTATTGGAGTTTCAGCTTCAGCATCAGTCCTTCCAATGAATACCCAGGACTGATCTCCTTCAGGATGGACTGGTTGGATCTCCGTGCAGTCCAAGGAACTCTCAAGAGTCTTCTCCAACACCACAGGTCAAAAGCATCAATTTTTCGGCGCTCAGCTTTCTTCACATTAGGAATAGAGCATTATTGCTGTTCAGTCACTCAGTCCAGTCTGACTGTTTGTGAACCCATGGACTGCAGCATACCAGGCTCTTCTGTCCTCCACCATTTCTTGGAGTTTGCTCAAATTCATGTCCATTGAGTTAGTGCTATGCTGTGCTTGGTTGCTCAGTCATGTCCAACTCTTTTTGACCCCATGGACTGTAGCCTGCCAGGCTTCTCTGTCCATGGGGATTTTCCAGGCAAGAATACTGGAGTGGGTTACCGTGCCCTCCTCCAGGGGATCTTCCTAACCCAGGGATTGAACCCAGGTCTCCTGCATTGCAGGCAGATTCTTTATTGGTCTGAGCCACCAGGGAAGCCCAAGAATAGTGGAGTAGGTAGCCTATCCGTTCTCCAGGGGAACTTCCCAACCCAGGAATCAAACTGGGGTTTCCTGCATTGCAGGCAGATTCTTTACCAGCTGAGCTACCAGGGAAGCCCATTGAGTCAGTGATGCTTTCTAACCATCTCATCCTCTGCTGCTGATTCTCCTTTGGCCTGCAGTTTTCCCCAGTGTCATAGTCTTTTCCAGTGAGTTGGCTCTTTGCATCAGGTGGCCAAAGTATTGGAGCTTCAGTTTCAGCAACAGTCCTTCCAATGACTATTCAGGGTTGATTTCCTGAATAGAAATAGAACATATTCAGCTATTAACTTGGGGAGTCCTGAAGTGAAGTGAAATGAAAGTTGCTTAGTCATGTCCAACTCTTTGTGATCCCATGGACTGTACAATCCATGGAATTCTCCAGGCCAGAATACTGGAGTGGGTAGCCTTTCCCTTCTCTAGGATATCTTCCCAACCCAGGGATCGAACCCAGATCTCCCACATTGCAGGTGGATTCTTTACCAGCTGAGTCAGAGGGGAAGCCTGGCGGGGGTTGCGGATCCTGAAGGTTGCTTGTTAAATGTAAACATCAGGACTGGACTTTGGGTCAGAAAAACATAAGTGCTGTATACGAGCTGTGTAACTTTGGACAAGTTATTTCACCTCTTGCTACCCAATTCCCTTGTCTGTTATAAGGAGCTAATCATTCCTACGGTGTAGAAGTGTTGGGGTGATAAAATGTGGGGATGATTAAGTGCACGTAATGCATGAGAAGGCCTGATTAATGACTAGGTGGTAAGGAGGCTGAGGCTGAGATGGGATCTGGGTCTTATCACTGTACCTCCTCATCACCATTATGTGCCCAGATTCTAGCAGAAGTTTGAAGTCAAGTGACTTTGCTTAAAGTGACACAGCCAAGTCAGGGCCAGAGTTCACCCCTGCGTATGGCTCTTGAGCATGAGCACCTACCCATTCTACTGCCTCAGAATCTTTGTTCGCCTTTCTCCAGCTGGTTTCCAGAATTAGCCAGAATTGTCATGATTCAAAGATATATTCATCCTCTAAATTTCTTCTGTTCTCTTACAAACCAGTGACGTGCTGAGAGGAAGTGACTAGTTGTTTTTGTTTAGATTCTAATAGGGAAGTAATTTTTCCTGTTGAGAAAAGTCAGTGCTGGTCACACATTGTGCTAATTCTGAGAGGTCTGAGCATGGCAGCAACTCAGATTCTAGTCGTGGATATGGGAATAGTTGCTTTCAGTGAAGTCCCATGTTTGCTTTATGGGTATGTTCTAGAAAATTAAATGCATTGTTACTCATGTCTGGAAGACAGGCCTGGCACACTCAGGTGGTAAAATGCAGGGGTCATTTTTTTCATGGCCCAGAAAGGTGTTGAATGAGGAAATGGGGTATAAATATACAAGATACAGCAGATAGAGACTTTAGGTGTCATCTGGGTACATCACTTAGATAAGTGTGAACTAAATTAGAGACGAATTTTCACAAACTCAGATTGTATGGGGCATTTTGTAAGCAGATATTTTTGAATCTAGGACCCTGACCTTGGATTCATTGGTCTGGTGTCTGTACCACAGAGACCTTGACATATATTGGCCTTAGAGTGACATGTTAAATAAAGAGTAAGCAAGTTTTAGGGTATGAGTTCCTAAGATAATGTATTAGCAATGTTTGTGTCTGAAAAATCATCTTTCACTCTTTTGAAACCCTTGAAAATTTTTTAAGTTGAGCTAATAGGGAACAATTTTTTTTTTGCAGTTTATTCTTCACACTGTATGCCATATAACAATATATAATGGCATAATTAAATAGATAGCTAGGATGGTCCCGCATTTGAATGAGTGAGCAGATTTCCCCTCCTGTAATTTTTCTAATTTTGTCAGACTGATTATATAATGTTGTGGTTAATTAATGGAAGGAGACAGAAGTAGTAAAGTTTATTGAGCACTTACTATGTATCAGACATTTTGCTAAATGCTTTATTTGTAATTGCTCAGGTAAAGTACAATGCTAAGTGGATTATAAATCATTAGTAATTTTGTATGGACATGAACAACATCTTGAGAAGATTGTTTTGTCTCATATTCTACTCAATCTACTAAGTTTTATTTTCCAAGAGCAATATTTATTTATGTTATGTAACTATTCTTCGGCCACCTGATTCGAAGAGCTGACTCATTTGAAAAGACCCTGATGCTGGGAAAGATTGAGGGTAGGAGGAGAAGGGGATGACAGAGGATGAGATGGTTGGATGGCACCACTGACTTAATGGACATGAGTTCGGGTAAACTCCAGGAGTTGGTGATGGACAGGGAGGCCTGGCGTGCTGCGCTCCATGGGGTCGCAAAGAGTCAGACACAACTGAGCAACTGAACTGAACTGAAATCTTTATAAAGTTTCTGTGTATTCCTACATTTTGTTTGCAGTTTTGTTCATTTCATATCACTGACTGATATTCTCTTGAGAATAAAGTACAGTTCAGTTCAGTTCAGTCACTCAGTCAAGTCTGACTCTTTGCAACCCCATGGACTGCAGAACACCAGGCTTCCCTGTTCATCATCAACTCCCAGAACTTGCTCAAACTCATGTCCATCGAGTCTGTGATGCCATCCAACCATCTCATCCTTTGTTGTCCCCTTCTCCTCCTGCCTTCAATCTTTCCCAACATCATGGTTTTTTCCAATGAGTCAGTTCTTCCCATCAGGTGGCCTAAGTATTGGAGTTTCAGCTTCAGCGTCTGTCCTTCCAATGAATATTCAGGACTGATTTTCTTTAGGATGGACTGGTTGGATCTTCTTGCAGTCCAAGGGACTTTCAATGGTCTTCTCCAACACCACAGTTCAAAAGCATCAATTCTTTGGTGCTCAGCTTTCTTTATAGTCCAACTCTCACATCCATACATGACTACTGGAAAAACCATAGCTTTGACTAGACAGACCTTTGTCAGCAAAGTAATGTCTCTGCTTTTTAATGTGCTGTCTAGGTTTGTCATAACTTTTCCTCCAAGGAGCAAGCGTCTTTTAATTTCATGGCTGCAGTCACCATCTGCAGTGATTTTTTAGCCCAAGAAAATAAAGTCTGTCACTGTTTCCATTGTTTCTCCATCTATTTGCCATGAAGTGATGGGACCAGATGCCATGATCTTAGTTTTCTCTATGTTGAGTTTTAAGTCAGCTTTTTCACTTTCCTCTTTCACTTTGATCAAGAGGCTGTTTAGTTCTTCTTTGCTTTCTGCCATAAGTGTGGTGTATCTGAGGTTATTGATATTTCTCCTGGCAGTCTTGATTCCAGCTTGTGCTTCATCCAGGCCAGCATTTCACATGATGTACTCTACATACAGGTTAAATAAGCAGGGTGACAATATACAGCTTTGATGTACTCCTTTCCCAGTTTGGAACCAGTCTGTTGTTCCATGTCCAATTCTAACTGTTGCTTCCTGACCTGCATACAGATTTCTCAGGAGGCAGGGCAGGTGGTCTGGTATTCCCATCTCTTTAAGAATTTTCCACAGTTTGTTGTGGTTCACACAGTCAAAGGCTTCGGTGTAGTTAATAAAGCAGAAGTAGATGTTTTTTGGAACTCTCTTGCTTTTTCGATAATCCAGCAGATGTTGGCAGTTTGATCTCTGGTTCCTCTGCCTCCATACCTATAACACTTACGCTTATAGAGTTATCTAAACTGGCATTTGGTAGCATAGATGTATGAGACTTTTAGGTTTTGTGATAAATTTCTCTTTTGTGACCTCCAATAAAACACAGAATACATATAATATATATGCATACATGTGTGTGAGTGCACACACTCAGTTGTGTCTGACTCTTTGTGACCCCATGGACTGTAGCGTGGCAGGCTCCTCTGTCCAAGGATTTTTCCAAGTGAGAATACTGGAGTGGGTTGCTGTGTCCTCCTCCAGGGGATCTTCCCAACCCAGGAATTGAACCCTATTCTCTGGCATCTCTTGCATTGACAGGCAGATTTACCACTGAGACAAATATGATTATATATGTAACAGGTATAATGTATGTGTATAGAAGTGTTTTTATATATTTATATATGTATATAAGTAAACACATGTTTATATATTAACTGTATATATTTATATATACACATGTATTTACATATGTGTATATAAGTACTTTTATTTAAATATATAATTTAAAAAATGTGGGCTGGGCCTATGGCTCACTTTAACCAATGGAATGCAACAGATATGAATGAGCATGAAACAGCCTTCAGTAGCAATTTTCTCGCTGCCTTTCCAGTCTTTACTATCCATCTCTTCAAGGTCATTTAGCTTTTACTTTAGTCACAACTTTTTATTTTGATTATCTATTGGTGCATAATAAACTACTCCAAAATTAATGGTGTAAATACAACTGGTCATTTCTGATGATATTGTGCATTGAATGGGCAGTTCTTAGGCTTTGCCTGTCGTCAGCTAGAAAGCTGGAATGGCTAGAAGAGTTGAAATGCCCCCACCCACATGGTTCGAAAGTTCGTGCTGGTGCTGGCTGTGGTCTAGGGGCTCAGCCAGGACTGTTGACCTGAGTCTTCATTCTGCTACACATGACTTCTACTCATGGCTAGGTTAAGTGTCCTACCATGGTGATTTCAGGGTAGTGAAAGTTTTTGTATGGCAGCTAGCTACCAAGGGTACATAAAGGGAAAAGTCCTGTGCCTTATTTAGACTTAGTCCTGGAGCAGGCATGGTGATCATGAAAAACCACCCCAACATTTAGTGGCTTAAGCAGTGATTTTGTTAGCTCTCTCAATTCTGTGACACGTGGCTCAAAAGGAAGCTTTCTCTGCCCCACACTATATTATCTGGTGCTATAATCATAGAGGGTGGTTACTGTTGTGGAGCACAGCTAGTGCTGTTTACTGGAATAATATATTCTCCTCCGTGGGACCTCTGTTTGTGGCCTGGGCTTCTCACAGCATGATCACTGGGTCCAAGAGCAAGTACCATGAGATGAAGGAAGCAGCGTCTCCAGTTCTCTTAAGGGTTGGACGTCTAAGAATATCACTTCTGCCTTGTTCTAGTGCCAGGTAGTAACAGGGCTGGGCCAGATTCAAGGGGATGGGGGATAAATTTCAACTTTTGATGGGCGAATGGGTGGATATAGAGTGGGAAGAAATTGATAGAAGTCATATTTAGAGATTCTGTACCATAGTTTATATGGAAAGTAATAATGAAACTCCAAAGATGCATCTCTTTCAGAAATAAACATGCCAGCTAAGAGAGAAAAACAAAAACCCTTGTGTGTAACCAAAATAGCAAATTAGATTGGTAATTTTGGCATGAATCTTTAGATTCTGCTGTAACCCATAACCCATGTCAGCAAATTTTGAATGATGTGTTATTTACTTTTATTTTTTATTATTAGCCTCTCACTCTCATTCCTCTTATTCTTTTGTATGAATTAAAACTGTTTATTAACCACATTAATACTTTCTTTTTGTATTATCTTAATATTGTCATTATTTCCTTCTTAAGTTAGGTTGGAATAGATGGGCACATTTCCTTTTACTTTCATGACTTTGAATAGTATTTCTCAATTCAAACTCTCAAAGTTTTAAGAATTAATATGTAAGGTAGAAATGTGAGAATTGAAGTTTTATTTGTTAGAAATGATAATTTTCCTAAAATAGTTTAAAATTGTGCTGTGATAGAAGTACATTTTGGGATTGTTGGTATTCACCTATTCAAGAGCAATACTGGACACATGCATATGAGTTGGAGTTTGTATAACTTAATATAAAGTTTAAAAAGTCTATGTGTTTTAGGAGCACTAGTGAAGAGAAGTTCTCAAATAAGGCTCCCAAACTGTGAAAAACAAAGGAGATAATTCCTATTTCCATTACCTTCAATGGTTAAGAGGCAGTACAGTGAATTGATGGGCTTCTTTGGCGGCTCAGACATAAAGCATCTCCCTGCAGTGTGACCTTCCTGAGCAACCAACACTTGGGCTTCCCTCGTGGCTCAGCAGTAAGGAATCCACTGCTGGAGCCATAGGAGACGCAGGTTCGATCCCTAGAAGATCCCCTAGAGGAGGACATGGCAACCCACTCCAGTATGCTTGCCTGGAGAATCCCATGGATAGAGGAGCCTGGTGGGCTGCAGTCCATGGGGTTGCAAAGAGTCGGACACAGCTGAAGTAACTTAGCACGCATGCACAGAAAATTGATATAAACAGTTGGTATTGATTATGGAACACTTAGGTGCCATGCAGTGTACTCACTGTTTACAGGTAATAAGTGAAAGTTGCTCAGTTGTGTCCGTGGAACTCTCCAGGGCAGAATACTGGAGTGGGTAACCTTTCCCTTCCCCAGGGGATCTTCCCAACCCCTGAATCGAACCCAGGTCTCCCGCATTGCAGGTAGATTCTTTACCAGCTGAACCACAGGAGAAGCCCAAGAATACTGGAGTGGGTCGCCTATTCCTACTCCAGTGGATCTTCCCGAACCAGGAGTTGAACCAGGGTGTCTTGCATTGCAGGTGGATTCTTTGCCAACTGAGCTATCAGGGAAGCCCTGAAAATACAAGTAATAGTCCCTTTAATTTTTATAACAACTCTGCTGTATAAGTACTGCCAATGTTCCCATTTTCAGAGGGTAGAAATGCAAGCTCAGAGAGGACACAACTTAGCAAAGTCACAAAATTACTAAGGCTGGTGAGTCTAAGAGCTGGGGATTAAGGTGGCCAGCGCACCATGTTTGACCTCTGGGTCGCGCTCATGGTATGATGCAGGGTGGCATGATGCAAGAACGAGGGCTGGCTGGCGGATGACCCCGCTCAGTTCCTGGCACATGTGATAAAAGAATAATAACTAATGTCTATGTGACACTGACTTTGTACTGAATTCTTTATGTGCATCGACTCCTTTGATTTTTCACAGCCACCCTGTGGAGTTAGTGTTGATGTTACTTTTGCTTAACATGAAACAACGGAAGGATGCGGTGATAGATAACTGGCTGGAGCAGTCTGGACTCCTGTCCGTTGTGCCACCTGTCACCTCACATTCAGCTTGCCACAAATTGTAGGTTTTCTAGAAGAGCAACATGGCAATGTAGGGGAGAAGCTGTAGTGAAGAGGGTTTGTTTTGGGCACTAGCCACTTCCTTTCTCTGATCTTATCTCCTCTAATAGCTCTTCTGTCCAGACCCCACAGCTTTCTGAATGTTCAAAGCTGCCAAATATAATAACATTATATGATAAAGATGATGGGCTTCCCGGTGCCTCAGATGGTAAAGAATCTGCCTGCAGTGCGGGAGACCCAGGTTCGATCCCTGGGTCAGGAAGATCCCCTGGAGAAGGGAATGGCTACCTACCCACTGCAGTGTTCTTGCTTGGAGAATTCCATGGACAGAGGAACCTGGTGGGCTTCAGTCCATGGGGTCACTGAGCGACTAACACTTTCATAAAAGTGATAGTAGTCACCTAATAAATGTCTGTGGAATGAGTGAGTGAAGACTTCATTGGGGCAGCCATTCTTATTTACATTTTATGGATATGGAAGCTGAGCTGCAGGAAATTAAACAATTGCCAGTGCTTACACTAGTTGCAGAACGAAGTTTTAGTTTGTTTCTGATTTACTCCAAACCTGAGCCTTCCCACCTCATTCTATAGCTTTCCATATCATTCGTTCTCACTAAAGCTTCAGCATAAAACTTTCTTTCCTCTACTCCTTTTCCTCCTCCTTTTGGGTCTTTATCAAATTTTTTCAACCCTCAGTTTGCTGAGTGAGCTCTCCTTAGAATCAAGAAGAAAGTAAACTGGGTGAACAAAATCCTACGAACAGAGGAATGACCAGTGTCAATAACCATAGTAGCTACAACTAACTCTACTTTTTTTTTTTTCTTGGCCATGCTGCATGGCCTGTGTGATCTTAGTTTCCTGACCAGGGATTGAACCCATACCCCCTGCATTGGAAGTGTGGAGTCTTAGCCCCTGGACAGCCAGAGAAGTCCCCTAACCCAGTACTTATTATGCGCCATTTAATCCTCACAATGGCCCTGTGGTACAGGTATTTTCCTCTTTGTTTTATAGTTGAGAAAATGAGATTGGGCTTGGAATTAATCCATGGTCTCTCTGGTTATAAGTCATACATCCCAGAAACTGCTTTCTACGTTTTAAAAGATTATTCTAGTTACTTTCAAAACCCCTTCAGTAGAAGAACTGACTAGCAAAATAGGTAAGGAAAAGAGCATTCCAACAACATTCCATGGAATTCTCCAGGCAAGATTACTAGAGTGGGTTGCCATTTCCTTCTCCAGGGTATTTTCCCAACCCAGGGATTGAACCCGGGTCTCCTGCATTGCAGGCAGATTCTTTACCAACTGAGCCACCAGGTAAGCCCTTTCCAACGACATGGAAAGGTTTTTAAATTAGATTGGATCAGAGTTTCATAATTCTTGGCCACACTATAGAACACTCTGGAGAATTTCCAAGAAATACCTTGACCCCAGCACACATCAAGTAAATTATAATTTTTTCCATTAGTGTCCAGAAGATATATATATTTTTAAGCCTTTTAGGTGATCCCAGTGTCCAGCCAGGGTGGAGAATGACATTGCCCCTGTAGATAGGTGAGAGGGTAGACTAGGTAGACTAGGCGTAAATTGTTCTCATATCACCATGTAAGATCACAGCGTTCGCATGTGTGGGTGCTCAGCCAATGTGTGTAGACTGACTGACTGAAACCTGGAAAGAGCTTTGAAATCTGGAAAGTTAAGGCAATGCACAAAGTTCAGGTTAAGTATAGAGATACATTTATAAATGTGTATCTTTAGTCACAAGTAGAAAGGACTTAAAATTATGCCTGAATTGTGTTAGTTGGGCAAGTCAGAATTTTCTGCCAACTATTTAATTATGCCACTATTTATAAAATATATCTTCACCTTAGTTGTGACATCATGCACGCCTTCCACAGTTCCAAATGTTTTGTGGCTGGAGAAAGGCCACTGATGTGGCACAGTGCCTCGCAGTTGTTGCTGTTTCCTTCCCGTCCCTTCTCTTGTCTGCTTATCTTTCCTCTTCCCTTCTTATCTCTTCTTTTCTGTACTCAGCAGAGAAATTTGAAGGATACTAACAGAGCTGAGAGTGTTAATTTTTTAGATTAAAAAATGAGTCAATATGTTTTTGCCTCTGCCACCCCCCACCTCTCTGCCTCACCCCCTCTTTTCAATCAACATAATTATAAAGTCAAGAAGAAAGAGTTGATTATAGATTTTGGTTCCCTGATGCCCAACAACAACAACAAAAAAAACAATAGCAACAGCAATCAAACAGAGGTTTCATATCCCATTTTATTTGTTTAAATTCTGCCTCTTTCCAAAAAGTATTTGAAGTCACACAGAATACAGTAACATTGCAGAAAATTAGTAACATCTGAAAAGAGAAGTTAAGATCTTAGAAAAGAGGAGATAGCAATATGATAACCATATGCGCTTAGCAGAATTTTCTGAATGAGGAAGAGTTTTACCCTGCAGTTCCTGATAGTCAGGGCCAGAAGTAGCTGTAGTTAGCAGAAAAGAGGAAGTGTGTATCGATTACTCAGGGATGGTAAAGAAATTTCTGCCCTGTGAGCTCATAGGGGACTTTGAGTGTCTTGATAGCTGCCGCCTTGGCTACAGAGTCACAACAAACTCCAAAGTAGTTTCGGTATTACTGTTTGTTGTAGCTGAAGACAACGTTAAAGCCAAGCTCAGTGAATCTGATATTGATTTGAGCTGATCTTCATAACATACACATTTTGTCTTCTTTTATTATTAAACATTTTCTCCATTGCTTTCCTTTAGAACACTAAGTCACAGTATAAATGGATGAGTTGTGTTTTGGACCTACTACATGATTTTTTCTCAGTTCACCATTTACTAATAGAGAAAATTTAACTTATTTTTAGTTACTTGGGATCCCTCAAAGGCCCTATCTTGTTTTGATTTCCATTTCCCATTTGGTGACACATTTTTTTTTTTTTCAATTTAAAAACCTTTTTATTTATTTGGTTGTATCAGGTCTTAGTTGTGGTGCATGGGCCTGGTTGCCCCATGGCATGTGGGATCTTAGTTCCCCAGGGATCAGACCAGCATCCCCTGCATTGAAGGTGAACTCTTTATCACTGGGCCACCTGGGAAGTCCCAGTGATACTTGTTAGAGGAGAGGCTGACGGAGTATGTAGTTACTCTGGAAAGTGACAGGCCAGGGCTCATGTATGTTGATGTTGTTGGGTGTGGCCAAGGAACACTTTTGCTCTTATGACTCTGTAGCTGCAAAAGTAATGAGCAGTTCAGAGCAACTTAGAATGTCACAGTGGCTGGTATGGATACAGGCAAGAGTGCTCTGCTTCTTTCAGCGAAATAAGCAAGGCAGAGACCTACCTTCCCACTCTGAATCCCACATTGGGCAAGTTCTTTCTGCTTAGAGTCTTCTGCTAGTGTTGTCTAGTCCTCAGAAGTAATGATTAGAATCTGAACTAAATGGAGAAGGCGATTTTTACCAGGCAAAAGCTGTTTGTGTAAACTTGGATTTCAGTTGTCTTTTTTCATTTCTCTGTTGGCAGCAAACATTAATGCTTGAGGACACGCTGCCACTCATTTCTGGGAAGCACCAAATATTTGGTTTTTATCTGCATTCAGACTGAGTCAGTTTCAAGTTGTTTCTGTAGATATTAAAACATAAATATTTAGATAAAACAAGTTTATAAATTATGTAATTTACTCCATCATCTGTGGAACTATGAATTTTTTTCCTAGGGTAGATTGAAAAATTTATTGAACACTTACTTTGTAAAAGGCATTATAATAAGTAATTAGTGCAAAGTTGGGGGATACATTATAAATAATAGACATGGAGATAGCCCAGTGTAGGCTTCCCGTCTAGTTAAGTGAAAATGTTAAATCAGTGAAATTATTTTAAAGTAGAATATTTTTGAGATACAGAATTGTTCATTGCAGTAAAAGTTGAACATGAATATATTTGGGGCACCTTAGGAAAAAAAGTGTACTGAAGTTAGTTAGGTTCAGAATAGGTAGATTTTAAAACAAGTATTAAAAGAGACAATCAACATGGGTTGGTGGAGGTGACTGAGTTACAAAGAAGTAAGATTAGGATTATACTTTGAAAGTTGTGTTTTCTGGAAACTTCCTGAGATGAACTTGTCTGATAATAATTTTTACTACAATATTAAAATAGAATCCTTAAAATTTAAATAAATTATTTTTATATGTGGGCAAGGCTCTGGTGAATGATTTTATGCTTAAAATACAGACATTATGAAATAGTCCTTAAAATGACAGTATGAGGAGTTATCTGCCTTCAAAACCCAGGGCAAAACTGCCTTAATTGCAAAACTGCCACATTTTTTGAAAAGTGCTTATTGTGATCTTTCCCCATTTTAATTTTGTTTAATTTTATACTGTATTATTTTCAGAGGCAAAATCAGTGAAGGCTTGGACAATTTGAAACGTGTTAGTCCCGTAGGAGAGACATACATCCATGAAGGACTAAAGCTAGTAAGTTCTTTTATACTTATAAGTATGGGAAAGAAGGTTTCCTTACTCTGTAATAAAATAAATTATAACTCCCTAGTAAAACTGGAAGATGCCATTACATATTTACCTTAAAATTTAAAAAAAAATTCTTTTAGTTGTTCTAGGGATAAGACTGATAGAATTTACCATGGTGATAAAAGAAGTTTGGATGACAGTTTGCCTTTTAAGGAATTTTCCATTTTCTCTGTGACTATATTCAGAGAACCACATTTTCTCTGTGGTTATAGTCAGTCAAGGCTAAAAACCTTTATCATTTACACCCAACAGTAATTACTCTATAATGTGAATATATGTATATTTCAAATTAAAGTAGTTAATATAAAATACCCTGTTTTAAAGAAAGAAGAAAGAAAGTGAAGTCGTTCAGTCATGTCTGACTCTTTGCGACCCCATGGTCTGTAGCATACCAGGCTCCTCTGTCCATGGGATTTTCCAGGCAAGAGTACTGGAGTGGGTTGCTATTTCCTTCTCCAAGGGATCCTCCCAACCCAGGGATCCAGCCCAGGTCTCCCACATTGCAGGCAGACGCTTTACTGCCTGAGCCGTCAGGGAAGCCCTACCCTGTTTTAAAAGCCAGTTTGATTTTGCCAGACTTAAAATTCAGCTTGATGGAACATGCTGGTTAAAAGTTAAGATTATCTTGTGAGTTGGACAATTTTTCTTCATTTTCAGGCAAATGAGCAAATTGAGAAAGAAAGAGGCTTAAAAACCTCCAGTATCATAATTGCTCTGACAGATGGTAAGTTGGACGGTCTGGTGCCATCATATGCAGAGAAAGAGGTGAGTATTGAACGGAAACTGCTCTTTACACCCCAGTGTATTTTGCTGTATGTCTCTGTATGTGTAGCCTGATGTGTGAATCATTCACCTGTCTCCCTCTCTCTGTCCCTCTCTCTTTCTCTCAATAGGCAAAGATATCCAGGTCACTTGGGGCTAGAGTTTACTGTGTTGGTGTCCTTGACTTTGAACAAGCTCAAGTAAGTACAGCAGATCTGCAGCCTTGAATCTAAATCACGTAATAGTCTTAAGCAGAGTTGATCAGATTTTTAAATAACGACTTGCATGCATGCTTCCTTGGTGGCTCCATGGTAAAGAATCTGCCAGGAATGTGGGAGACCCAGGTTTGATTCCTGGGTTGGGAAGATCCCCTGAAGAAGAAAATGGCTACCCACTCCAGTATTCTTGCCTGGAGAATCCCATGGACAGAAGAGCCTGGCAAGCCACAGCCCACAGGGTCACAAAGAGTCAGACATGACTGAATGACCAACACTTTCATGCATGCTAAGTTGTTTCAGTTGGGTCTGATTCTTTGTAGCCCTGTGGACTAAAGCCTGCCAGGCTCCTCTGTCCATGGGATTCTCCAGGCAAGAATACTGGAGTGGGTTGCCATGCCCTCCTCCAGGGGATCTTCCTGACCCAAACCTGTGTCTCTTATTATGTCTTCTGCATTGACAGGTGGGTTCTTTACCACTAGTGCCCCCTGAGAAGCAGAGTGTTAGTTACTCGTGGGGTCTGACTCTTTGCAAACCTGTGGACCGTAGCCTGCCAGATTCCTCTATCCATGGAATTCTTCAGGCAAGAATATTGAATTGGGTTGCCATTCTGTTCTCTAGGGGGATCTTCCCAAATCCAGGGATCAAACCTGGGTCCCCTGAATTGCAGCAGAATTCTTTATCATCTGAGCAACCACGGAAACCCAATTAATTGTTGAAGATTTTCTGTAAAAATGGCCCCCTGTCTCGAACTCTGTGTTAGTAATGTCTGATTTTGATAGGTTTCATTACCTAACTAAACTGAAGACAAAACTCTGTTTTTCTTGAACATTAATAAAATAATATGCATGCTCCTCTTTAATCAGCTGACAAGGTTATCATGACAAGTCTTGTTTAGATGTTTTGGTTTGATTGAAAACTTGACTTGTAGGAGCTTAGGATTTGGGAAGTCTGTTGGAAAAATCTTTAAAGAATTTCCTTAAAAAATGTTTTTTTCATGAAGTTTACAGGGTTTATGTATTAAATTTTTTTTTCCCACTCAAAAAATGTTTTTACATTTAAATGTCTGGTTGAGTGTGAGTGAAGTTTCTGTGTCTCATAACATTTACAGCTAGTAGAGCTCTGCGCTGTTTTGAAATTGCAACTTAAGGCCAGTTGTAAAGGGGCTGTGCCTGATCTTAGTTCATTTTGTTGTGATGCGTTTAGAGTACACCAGTTACTCCAGTCAGTTCCTGACAAGGAATTAATCCTCTGGTGTAAGTTTTCAGATGAATGTAACTAACAAGTAAGGAAGAGTATAAAAGGTTGTATGTTTCAGTCACCTCTCAGTGAACTTTTTCTCCTTTTTTAAAGCTCGAAAGAATCGCTGATTCCAAGGAGCAAGTTTTCCCTGTCAAAGGTGGATTTCAAGCTCTTAAAGGAATAATTAATTCTGTGAGTATTTCTTTGGGGGTAGGAAAGGCTCATCATTTTAGACATATTTTAAATTAAAAGACTTTTTAAAATTTATTTTGTTTGGGGATGTAGCTGATTCACAGTATTATGATAGTTTCAGGTGAACACTGAAGGGACTCAGCCATATATATACATGTATCCATTCTCCCTCAATCTCCCCTCTCATCCAGGCTGCCACATAACACTGAGCTGTGTTATACATACAGTAGGTCCTCACTGGTTATCCATTTTAAATATAGCAGTGTATAGATATCAATCCCAACCTTCTTTACCATCCCTTCTCATTCTTTTCTCTGGCAAAAAGTTGTCCCCATAAGTTTCTCTAAATCACAGATCCTCTGAATCTATGAGTCTCTTTCTGTTTTATAAGTTCATTTGTGTGATTTCTTTTTAGATTCCACATATAAGGGACACCTCTTAGATATATTTTAAACTATAGGAAGTAATCTTGTTATCTTGAAGAGAGAATTTAAGAAGGAAATTTGTTGAGTATTTTACCTGCAGGGAAATTCTAGAGATCTGGATTTTGTTTGTAAGTGAGATTTGGAATTAACTCTTACAAATTGAGCACTGTGAGCCTGGGTTTGTGATTTCAAGTTTAAGATTGTCATCACCAGTCTCAGAGCGACCTTTGAGCATGGAGTTCCTCACCGAGTCGCTATCTTGAAAGTTTTATAGGCTTTATAGAAGTACAAAATAAAAATTTGAATTGGAATGTGTGATTGCTTCCTGTTCCAAATATGGGTATTTCTTAGCTTTCAGTCAGGCAACTCGAACCGGTGGCAGAGTATTTGACTGCGGTTGTTGTTCTTTCCATTTTAATGATTAATAGTTTCACTGGAGCTCATAATATTTCTGTTTGGAATTCAGTTGAGCTGTCTCTGGTGATTGTTAGAATCCGGGCCATCCTAAACAGGGGAAGGGGAAGTGGAGTGATGAAATGCAAAGCAAAACTCCTGGGCTTTCACAGCTGAGGTTTATGTTTCGTTTTACTGCCTTTTGCTAGAAGCACTAGGAACAGTTGCTATTAAGTATTTATGATATTTTGGTAAACAACATCCTAAAATGGAAGTGAATAATATATATATTCTCTAAGCCAAAGCTTTTCCTTTAATCTTTGGATATTTATTGAAGGGAAAAAAAAATCTGTTTTTTTTCTGACATTTGGTTTTGGCATTTAAAATTTCTTTTTAAAGATCATGTTTTTTTCAGAAACATAGGGTGAGATTTTTTTTTTTTTAATTTGTTTTTGGTAGCATGTAGGCTTTTTTCCCTCATGATAAATGGGGCTTTTCAGGGAAAACATGCAATTTATTTCTATCACATATACGAATGGCCAGTGGACAGGCCAAACCTAAGTGCAGAATGGAACAGAGTTCCATTTAGGAACTCCATTTAGGAGTTTTACATATGTATTTCGTTTCAGGAAAAAATTTCAATGTAAAATTAGTAAATATTTTTAGAGATGGATTCAAGGTACATATTGCACAACTGTGATTTGTTTTAAAATACAGGATAATGTATTGACAATGCAAAAGGGAGGATAGTTTGACCCTGTAAAAAAAGTGTGCTGTGCTGTGGTTAGTCGCTCAGTCGTGTCTGATTCTTTGTGACCCCATGGACTGTAGCCTGCCAGGCTCCTCTGCCATGGGAATTCTCCAGGCAAGAATACTGGAGTGGGTTGCCATAACCTTCTCCAGGGGATCTTCCCAACTCAGGGATGGAACCCTCATCTCCTGCATTGCAGGCAGATTCTTTACCGTCTGATCCACGAGGGGAGCCCAAGAATATTGGAGTGTGTACCTCCACTCCCTTCTGCAGGGGAACTTCCTGACCCAGGATCGAACTGGTGTCTCCTGCATTGCAGGCGGATTCTTTACCAACTTAGCTACCAGGGAAGCAAGTGAAAAAAAGTGTATTGTATTTTAAATAGAATTTTATTATACTTGGGAATTTTCAGTTATTTTTATAATTATACTGTGAAGGAGAGAAGACCTCTGTGGGTTTAGCCCCTTTGGAATTATTTTCTATCATCAGAGGATTAATTCAAAATTCTCCTGGTGATTAATTGGCATCTGAAAACTCTCTTTTTGTGGGTTATGACTACAGATTTCTCCTTCAGGAAATTTAGTTGTTGATTATTGGGGGAGATAAAGTTGTTGTTATGTAATTATTCAGTTTCATTTTTAAAATTTGTATTAAGGAAACTTTAGAATGGGGTTCTCCAGCCAGGAATACTGGAGTCAGTTGCCATGATTATGTTCTTTGCAGTCAAAGATGAGAAGTTTTATATAGTCAGCAAAAACAAACCTGGATCTGACTGTGGCTCAGATCCTGAGCTCCTTATTGAAAAATTCAGGCTTAAATCAAAGAAGGTAGGGAAAACCTTTAGGCCATTCAGATATGACCTAAATCAAATCCCTATGATTATCTAGTGCAAGTGACAGATAGATTCAAAGGATTACATCTGGTAGATAGAGTGCCTGAAAAGCTATGGACGGAGGTTCATAGCATTGTACAGGAGACTGAGCCAAATCCAAGAGAAAACAAAACAAAGAAATGTAAGAAGGCATTGTGGTTGTCTGGGGAGACTTTACAAATTGCTGAAGAAAGAAGAGAAGTGAAAGGCAAAGGAGAAAGGGAAAGGTATACCTAACTGAATACAGAGTTCCAGAGAATAGAAAGGAGAGATAAGAAGGCCTTCTTGAATGAAAAATGCAAAGAAATAGAGGAAAACAATAGAATGGGAAAGACTAGAGATCTCTTCAAGAGAATTGGAGATATCAAGGGAATATTTCATATAAGGATGGACATGATAAAGGACAGAAATGGTAAGGACCTAACAGAAGCAGAAGAGATTAAGAAGAGATGGCAAGAATACACAGAACTATGTACAAGAAAGGTCTTCAGGACCCAGAAGGTCTCACTCACCTAGAGCCAGACATCCTGGAGTGTGAAGTCAGGTGGGCTTTAGGAAACATTACTATGAACAAAGCTAGTGGAGGTGATGGAATTCTGACTGAGCTATTTCACGTTCTAAAAGATGATGCTGTTAAAATGTGGCACTCAATAGGTCAGCAAATTAGGAAAACTCAGCAGTGGCCACAAGACTGGAAAAGATCAGTTTTTCTTCCAATCCCAAAGAAGGACAATGCCAAAGAATGATCAGATTACCATCCAGTTGTGCTCATTTCACATGTCATCAAGGTGATGCTCAAAATCCCTCAAGCTAGGCTTCAACAGTTTGTGAACCAAGAACTTTCTGATATAAAAGCTGAGTTTAGTAAAGGCAGAGGAACCAGAGATCAAATTGCCAACATTTGTTGGATCATGGAGAAAGCAAGGGAATTCCAGAAAAACATCTGCTTCTGCTTCATTGAGTACACTGAAGCCTTTGACTGTGTGGATTGCAACAAACTGTGGAAAATTCTTAAAGAGATGGGAGTACCAGACAACCTTACCTGTCTTCTGAGAAACCTGTATGCGACTCAAGAAGCAACAGTTAGGAACAGAAATGGAACAAAGGACCGGTTCCAAATTGGGAAAAGAGTATGTCAAGGCTGTATATTGTCACCCTGCTTATTTAACTTATATGCAGAGTCCATTTTGCTTAATGTTGGGCTGGATGAATCACAAGCTGGAATCCAGATTGCTGAGAGAAATATTAACAACCTCAGATATGCAGATGATACCACTCTAGTGGCAGAAAGTAAAGAGCAATTAAAGAGGCTCCTGATGAGGTTGAAAGAGAAGAGTGAAAAAGTTGGCTTGAAACTCAGCGAAGAGTTTCAGAATACTAAGATTGTGACATCTGGTCCCACCGTGTGTGCAGGTGCGTGCGTGCTAAGTTGCTTTAGTCTTGTCTGACTCTTTGTGACCCTGTGGAGTGTAGCCTGCCAGGCTCCTCTGTCCATGGGATTTTCCAGGCAACAATACTGGAGTGGGCTGCCATTTCCTTCTCCAAGAGATCTTCCTGACCCAGGGATCGAACCTGTGCCTCTTAGGTCTTCTGCATTGACAGTTGGGTTCTTTTACAACTAGTACCACCTGGAAAACCCCCTGGTCCCATTGCTTCATGGCAAATAGAAGGGGAAAAAGTGGAAGCAATGACAGGTTTTATTTTCTTGGGTTCTAGAATCACAATGGACAATGACTGCAGCCATGAAATTAGAAGATGCTTGCTCCTTGCATGGAAAGATTTGACAAACCTAGACAGCATATTAAAAAGCAGACATCAATTTGCTGACAAAGGTGCATATGGTTAAAGCTATGGTTTTTCCAGTAATCATGTATGGATGTGAGAGTTGGACCATAAAGAAGGCTGAGCACTGAAGAATTGATGCTTTCAAATAGTGGTGCTAGAGAAGACTCTTGAGAGTCCCTTGGACTGCAAGAAGATCAAACCACTCAGTTCTAAAGGATATCAACCCTGAATATTCATTGGAAAGACTGATGCTGAAGCTGAAGCTCCAGTACTTTGGCCACCTGATGGGAAGAGCCAACTCATTGGAAAATACCGAAAATACTGAGAAAGATCAAAGGCAAAAGGAGAAGAGGATGGCAGAAGATGAGATGGTTAGATAACATCACCAACTCAGTGGACATGAATTTGAGCAAACTCTGGGAGACAGTGGAAGACAGAGGAGCCTGGTGTGTTACAGTCCATCGGGTTGCAAAGAGTCGGACATGACTTAGTAACTGAACAACAACAAAGTTAAAAGACTTAGCTTGAAGTTAGAAAAATTTGGGTTATTTTAGCCACCAATCATGAATGAAGCCTTTTATGTTTCATCTGGAGGGAGCTGATGGGTATAGTTATTATTTCATTATAGTTAAACTTCAGCTATTTAGTCACAAAAGGAGGAGTAAGTGATCCTCAGGGAAGTCAACCTCTGGGGAAACCTTGGTGGTGACTTGGCAGAGGAGGCACGTGGACACAGAGCATTGCAATCAAAATTGCTCACACTAATAGTTGAGATTTTTATCATCATGATGGTAACTTAGGATTTATGCCCATTTTGTAGAAATTTAAAGCAATTCAAGTACTTTTTCTCTCTTCAAGGCAGAGACTGCACCACCTCTGGTGATACACAAAAGCTGTATATCGGCCTCAAATTTGAATTACCCTTTATATTTAGAATATCATCTTATCTTTAAAAATTGTATATGGTATTTAAAACAAATATAGTGTATCTATTTCAGGGGATAGAGCAGAGAGAAGAGAATTTCTGTCTGTTCTTTATGGTTTACCAAACTAATGGATTACACTCTACTGTGGAATGTTTTACACAAAGCTAAGCAGGAGGCATGAGAGATGTGGGTTCAATCCCTGGGTAGGGAAGATCCCTTGGAGGAGGAAATGGCAACCCACTCCAGTATTCTTACCTGAAGAATCCCATGGTCAGAGGAGCCTGGTGGGCTACAGTCCATGGGGTGGCAAGGAGTCAGACATGACTGAGTCACTAACACTAAGCAAATGGAAGAAATCATAAAATTTAAATTTTTTAAATGTTTGGTACACTGAAGGCAGAATATTTGTGAAATGGATTGATAATTTGTTTTTCCTGTAGAATTTATTTAAGTCCATCTGGCCTTATTAATTGTCAGTATATTAATTTCCATGACGTTCATCTTTAAGTGAGAAAAATTGATAACATGAATTTCTTGTGTATTTTGTCCTCCTTCCCCTGCCCACCAAAATTCAGTGACCTAATTGGTCTGGTCCCCTCATTGTGTAAGATATCACCTTTTGTTAACACATAGTTTGTCTGTAATCAACTTCTTAATCAGCAAGGATAGGAGTTTAATTTTGGAGTCTTTCTTCATTATAGTTTTTTTTATTTGTCTATAATTTTTAATGTGAAATTTATATACAGTGTAACAAAACAGTTGCATGAAATGAACTACACAGATCTTTATTATGCATTCAGTGAGTTCTGACAAAGGCATGTACTTATGTTCAAAAACCCAATCAAGATATAGAACATTTCTTTCACCCTAGAAAGTTCCTTCATGGTTTCTCTTAGTCCATCTTTGCCCTCTCCCTCTCCACCCCAGAGGCAGCTGCTGTTCTGATTTTTTTGCAGCAGAGTTTAATTAAACCTGTTGTAGAACTTCATATAAATGAAATCATATAGTGTATATTCTTCTATATAAGGCTCCTTTCACTTAGCAGAGTATTTCTGAGATTCATCTGCCCGTTATTTGTACTTGCAGGTTGTTACTTTTTATTCCATTGTATGACTATAGCACAGTTCTCCTATTGATAGACACCTATTTGGGGGTATTGTGAATAAAGCTGCTGATAACATTCATGTAGAATTCTTCTTGCTTCTGCTTTTATTTTTCTCAGGTAAATACCTAGGAGTGAAGTTTCTGGCCTGCCTATAGGGTAGGCATATGTTTAGTTGTGTAATGTGCACATAAAAAGAATTTTTTTTTTAACATCATTAGTCATCAAGGAAATGTAGTTAAAAGTCATAAGAAGATACCACTACATTCCCACCAAAATGGATAAAATTTAAAAGACTGACAACACAAATGTTGGTGAGGATGTAGAACAACAGGAAGTTTCATGTATTATTGGAGCGACTCCAACAATTTAATCACTCTGGAAAAAGTTCTAATGGTTTCATTATAGTTTTTCTAAAAAGAAGAAACACAGTAGTAGTTATAACTTTTATAACCTCAAAAACAAGGAACTTAAAAGGCCTTTGTTATGAACATATTAACAAATAACAAATTTTCTAAAATTTATTTGATTCAGAAAATCATTTTAATGTTCTATTTTAATTTGGAGGGAAATGTATCATCAAAATTTTTAGATTTCTATCCAGGGAAATGATGTATAACATTTTTTTTTTTTTTGCATAGCATTTTTAATACCATTGGTTTAACCTCCACTCTTAATTAGCATATATGAAGGTTTAGAATTCATTATCTCAAGGTGGTACTAGTGAAAAACTTTTTCTCTTTTTCACCCTTCTTCTCCTAAAACCTAATGTATTCTTTTATTTATTTACTTAGTGATCTCTTTATATTAGGGCATTGTGTTAAGCTTGGAAGAGAGGACACAGACTTAAATAAGACAAATTCTCTGTTCTAAAGGGGCTGGAGAGTGACAATTCAGGTTTTGGATTATGGTGGTGCCCTCCAAGAATTACAAAGTATGAGAATTTGGAAAAGGAAAATTTCAGTGAGTCATCCTGTGTGATAAAAGTAATTCTGTAATGCAGTTTGTGGTAAAATGCCAATATGATTAAAGTTGACAGGAGGGTGGAATAAGTTGGGTTATATAAAGTCATGGGAGGCTTATTATGGTGGGATCTGAACTGCACTCTGACAATTAGAATAGATTAATTAGAAATAAAGAACACAGAACCTCAGAAATAGCTTAGGCTGAGTGGCTGAAGCACGGGAGAGTTTGGCCTGGATTGTGAAGTGATGTGAGGGATAAACATTGATAGGTAGGCTGGGCCCAGATTATGGAGACTGTCCAATGCTTGGATGGTGAATTGGCACTTTTTGTGTGAATAATTGAGGAACCATGGAAAATTCATTTAGAGCCTGAAATTTATAAGAAAGCAGTAGAAATTCAGGTAGGATATTCCTGTGCTAATATATGGGATGATTCGGAAGATGAACAGCTGTATTATAAGTCTCTTGCAGTAGTGCTTGTGAGACGTGGTGTCAGGAAACCCAATATAGTGAAGACAAAATGAGACTAGAAATAGGAAGACCTGAGAACGAGTTCTAGTTCGGCCGGTGTCTACCCATGTGACCTTGTGTGTGCTATAATGTAATCTTTCTCAGTTTTAAAATTCTCATTAGTCAAATGAGGATAATGATATCTATGTCATTGGGTCGTTTTGTGAATTACACGAGATAATGATTAAGAATATCTAACTCAGAAGCGCTTGATTTTAAAACGTGATAGGAAGCTAGGAATGGCAAGAAGCTAGGACCATGTAGGATGGGGTTATTGATCCTTCTCTAGGGCAGATTGTCAGTATTCTAAGTGATCAATGACTTTAGATCTAAAGAGGGGTGATATTAGATGTGCAAGGATCAAATCTAGCAAGGGATCAAAACATCAAGGACTTCTAGATTGTGTAGCTACCCAAAGTCAAGATCTAACTGTGCCTTAGTTCTAAGTTCTCAGGATTCAGGTCTCGGGTTTCCCGGGTGGCGCTATGGGCAAAGAACCTGCCTGCCAGTGCAGGAATTGCAAGAAACATGGGTTTGATCCCTGGGTTGGGAAGATTCCCTGGCGTAGGAGATGGCACCCCATTCCAGGCTTCCCAGGTGGTGCTTCCCAGTGGTAAGGAACTCACCTGTCAGTGCAGGAGAGACAGGAGACTCGGGTTTGATCCCTGGGTTGGGAAGATCTGCTGGAGGAGGGCATGGCAACTCACTCCAGTATTCATGCCTGGAGAATCCCTTGGACTGAGGAGCCTGGTGGGCTATAAGTCCATAGGGTCGCAAAGGGTCAGACATGACTGAAGCAGCTCAGCATAGCCACTGTTCTTGCCTGGGAAATCCCATGGACAGAGGAGCCTAGCAGGCTAAACAGTCCATGGGGTTGCAAAGAATCAGACATGACTCCAGGGAACAGCTGAAAAAGTAGATTCAGAATTCCCGTGGCAAAAGCTATGTAGAACTTCAAGATTCTCCATCCTTGTCGGGGAACTCGGTACTAATTAGTGATTCAGAGTAGAAACCTTACTTTGTCAGGGGGAAACCACACCCCAGTGTATCATAGGTCTTTAGGGCTTATTTTAGGCACTGGGATTCTAGGTCTTTCCCAATCAAACTAGGTCAAGGATGTCAACGGAAGTGCTAATAGATTCACTGTCCTGGTCAGAACTACGTCAGGAACAAGGTGGGGCTGGACCACTAGGTGTAAAACTGTTGGCTCTTTCTGAGCCAGGCTCTGAAGACTCCAGTGAATGTTACCTGGCAATTAGTTGCTGCTGTTAAAATTGTGATGGCAGTGAAACTGGAAATAAAATGGTAAATGTGGGAAGCTTTAAAAAATTAATAGAACCTAGGAGCTCAGTGGATATAGGATGAAAAGGACAGAGGGGGGAGTCAAATACAACTTCCACTCCTGATAATGTGGCTGAGTATCTAGAAGCATTGAAAGTGAAAATTGTTTTCACAGAAGGGCCAGAGTGTTAGAGGACAGAGTGAAATTGGGCCTGGGAGGAAATCCCAGTGGGGAATGTCACTGAGGAAAGTGGAAATCCAGAGAAATGTTCAGGCCAGGAAACTGTAGACTTGAGTCATTCTCCATCCTCTTGATCTTTCTCCTCTCCCACTGCCCGCAGACACAAGGCTTTTATTCTGTTTTCCACTTTAGATTAACTTTAAAATCTTAGAGTGTTACATACTTATTTTTGGTTTCTTGGAAAGGCAATTATAGGACTTTTATTTGAAGATGAAATTCTATTCAAGCCAGGATGGGTCAGACTAGCCTGTGGGTACCACATGCTTTCCAATGCAGTGTTTCGTTATGCAGTGCTGGGGAAGAGAACACTGAACATAGAACAAAACCGTGATTAGTGAGTAATAGGGGAGGAATAAAAAGCAAAATAATCTGGGCAAAACCTCCCTCCCTTTTTTTTTAACCCTCTAAAAACAAGGCCCTGAGATGTTAGTTTGCAGTTGGTTCCACAAATTTTTTTGATACAGTACCTCAGAAAGTATTAAGCAAAAGAGATGAATTAGTTGTGGAGCTGGCTTTATAAATAACACCTGATCCAGAAGAATTAAGAACACTACGTCCTAGGTGATGGCAGCAAATGCTAAAAGTCCCTAAGTACGTAATGGGAAAATAAGAGAGCCTAAACAGGAAGAGCATGGTCACTCAGACATGTAGAAAATTTAAATGAAACTGTAATAGACTGTTTATAAAGGGAAAAAAGTGCAATATACATTTCAAAAGGTAACTTCATTCATAGTGCTGGGAGTGTAAGCTTCATTTGACCTTTGGAGCTAAGTTGTTTTTCTCAGCCATATCTGTTGTTGTTATTATTTTTAAAAAGTATCTAAGAAAGATGTCTAAACTATGTTTGAATGGAATGAGAAAACATTGCAAAGTCATTTTCTCTACAGGAAAATCATTTTCATAGAAGAGGATACCTAATAAATTACTGGAAAAGACTTTAGCTTAAATACTTTTGGCAGGTTCTGCTACAGATGTTGACTGCTTAGTTGTGGGGATCTCTACTTATAAAATCATGGCTGGATGAAAAACCTAAAGTCTGAGCTAACTATGAGGATATCTTCATAGGAAAACAACCTGAACTGGTGCAACTTACTCAAAATTGGAAGTCAGTTTCTAGGACTCCCTTTAAAAAGGGACAGGCTGTAATGTAGGCCCACTGTATGTCAGATTCTCCTGGGCTTCGGTTTATCCAAGAATCATTAGTATTAAATGTAGATGAGGTGTCTCTTTTCATAACATCCTTCACATTAATGATAGAAAGGTTTGGACTGTATTTCCCTCTGCCTCCTTTTTTTTTTTTTACCCAACTCTAATACAGTGTTAGGTAAGTAGACACTGCTCAATTCCCATTTATCAGTGAATGAATAAATAAAATCTATGCTCCTTGAAAATATTTTTATAATATAGTTATGGTGTATTTAAGCATCAGAAAAATCAACTCATCTTTTTTTTTAACCAGAAAATACTTTATTTTGAATTGACTTTTGATTCTACATTACTTTATTTCATCCTTTTGTTTACATTCCACTGTATTAAGACTTTTGGTTACAACTGACAAAAACCAAGTGTATACTAGCTTAAGGGAAAGGAAAAGAAAGTTATTGGCTTATCTAACTCACTGGTAGTCCAGAGGAGGAAATTACCCCAGGTGCAGTTGGATCCAGGGTACCAACCCACTCTTAAGGTCTTCTCCCTTTCTAAGTTTTGCCTATGATTCTGTTTGCCTCTGGAGAAGGCAATGACACCCCACTCCATTACTCTTGCCTGGAAAATCCCATGGACGAAGGAGCCTGGTGGGCTGCAGTCTGTGGGGTCGCTCAGGGTCGGACAAGACTGAGTGACTTCGCTTTCACTTTTCCCTTTCATGCATTGGAGAAGGCAATGGCAACCCACTCCAGTGCTCTTGCCTGGAGAATCCCAGGGACGGGGGAGCCTGGTGGGCTGCGGTCTATGGGGTCACACAGAGTCGGACACGACTGAAGTGAGGCAGCAGCAGCAGCTGTTTGCCTCATTCCATGCTTGCTCTGTTGATCATCAGAGGCAAGTTAATTGCCAAAGGTTTCAGCTTACATGGGCGTCAAGTAGCAAGCCCATTGTCTCAGCATTAGTATATTCTATCCCAGTTAAGGACTCTGGTTGACTCAGCTGGGTCAAGTGCTCATTCTTATAACAAATACATAGTCAACAGACATATTTGGACCAGCCTGAGTAACATGCTCACTGATATGGTGGAAGGTTGGGAACAAGGTGGAGAAAGAGAAGGTACCATGATTGATAGCCTCACCAGAACCACGTGGAGTAAACAATTTTCCCAGGAGGAAGGCAACACTGTTTATAGACATGTAAAGATGAAAAAATGTTAAGGATAGGGAAGAAAAATCAATAGCTACGAGAGTCTACTATATTAAAATATATTCAAAATATTTTAAACATATTCTAATAAGGTACTTCATTTCTTCCTAATTCCAATTAACTAAAAATTACAAATAGAAAGTTCACTTTAAAATATTCATTTAATTTACTGAAATTTTATAATCTTGACATCTTTTGTTCAATGGTCTATTTGTATTTGCATGATACTTTTGCTTAATATTATTCTTTCCTTTTTCATTATTTGGTGGGGATTGTAGTATAAAGAAATCAAATCCACTTTTGATAAATAATTACAACTTTGTGATATTTTGTGAGAAAACGCCAGTGGTGGTATTAGGTTGCATCGCCAAAGTTAAGTGTCAAATGTTTATTTTTTAACGTTAATCTTTTGGGCTACAAAAGAAGATAAACTTTTAGAGGCTCACTTGTTTGTGAAAGTAAATTCGGTTAAGTAGGACATTGAAAAGGGGGATAAAATGGTAAGATTTATGATTAAATGTACCATCAGTGTAAATCCCGTAATTTTAATGCACTTTTAATGTAAAGTCTATTGTTCATCCATTAAGAAAGCACTAAATGATTTTCTGAGTTTGTGCTGTGAACAAAAGAAAAAAAAGGAGAGGCATATAAATTTTTGTTTTGTATCACAATCCAGTTTGGGGCATATTTTTATGTTATAGTGAGAAAGGAAGACCTGCTAATATGATTTGTTATGAAAATTGCAATTATAACAGGAGGAAGAACTTTAAAATGTCATTTCAGTATTTTGTTTCACAATTTGTGATATGGGCATAATTTTACTAACATTATACTCAGAACTGCTCATCTGTTATGTTTGGAGCAGACAAGAGTAGAAGGCAATGATTGTAACTTACATTCTTCCCTAGATTTATTAGAGTAGAAGTTTGTTTAGAATTTATCACTTGTGCTTATATTACTCAAAGGGAGAAAGAATCCATATTTAGAAATGGGTCATGCTGTATTGAGCAACTGGCGTTTTGAAGCTCCAAGCATTAAAAAAAAACAAACACAACCAAACATGTGACTACAAGTTATAATTGTTTTCATTGAATCATTACCTCTTAAAGAAAAATATATTTGGTAGGATGTTTTAAAGCTAGAGAGAAAAAAAAAAATTGCATCTAAATATTAAAAGGTAAAAAGCAAACAAAAAAAGATTGTGAGAAACATCTTTCCATTTGTTTTAGTTGCTTATTTTGTGTACATGTGTAGTTAATTACTAAAGCTTTATTTTTGGGGGAACTTTTTTTGGGAACTAATGTTCTTCAGTTATTTTTCCTTATGAGATTTAAACTTGGAATCCTTCATATTTGGGATGAACGCCTGTTGTGCTTAAAGACTCTCAGTGAGTCAGAAAAAAATAGATTATATATTTCAGACCTTTTTATTATCCTTACTGATACTTTCTGGCATGCTGTATGTCATGCAAATTAACAGTTTCTATTTGTTAAGGATACACTGAGGGTACTCGTAAATTATCTATAATGTTCTGTTGTATGTGATGTTATTTACTCAAAGTCAGTATTAGAAAGTTATTGATAGAATGAATATTTTGAATTTTGAATAACATTGAAAATGTTGGAGATGTTTGGGTAGCATATAGAATTTAAGAGTTTGAAGAAATAATCCAGTTTGGGGGAAAAATCTTTTTATTTAGAACTGACCTTTAAAAAGGATGTCACAGAGGAAACCATTCAATGGGATTTAATGTCATTTTTCTCTTCCACATATCCTATCTAAAATTAACCCTCTTTTTAAAAGAAGGTGCATATCTTAAATTTGTTTCTTTTTTGTATTTGGCTCAGTGCCTTATTAGTGCCATTGGTTACCACAATTTGAACTATACAAATACGTTTTCCTTTCCTTGTGTGTGACCAAAGATGTGATTTGAAAAGCTCTTTAATTTTAAATATGTTTAACTGTCCATTGTTACACACCCTGTTTATTTATCTTATAGTCAAGATGCTTGTTTTTTTACTAGAAAATTTTGCATTTACTCAGTTAATTCAATAAATATTAACTGAGCAGCTGCTGTTTATAACTTTGTGCTATATACTTTTTATATTAGATTGGTTTTAAATCTGAGGTATTATCATTCATTAAAAAAAGTGTTTACCTAGTTTTATGTGCACTGGGCTCTATTCTGTTTTCCAAATATAGTATCCTTACCATCACCATTTAGAAATTGGAGGGACTTCCCTGGTGGTCCAGTGGCTAAGACTCTGAACTCCCAGTCCAGGGGGCCCAGGTTCGATCCCTGGTCAGGGAGCTAGATCCCGCATGCTACAACTGAGACCCAGAGCAGCCAAATAAATAAATAAATAAAATAAAAAAGAAATTGGGAAAAATATAGATTTAAAAAATATGTCTTGATGTACATTAGTTGTAGGAAGTGGGCTTTTGCTTATTTATTTAAACTGGGTGTTTGGTCTTCATCATAAGACAGATGTTGCTCCCAAATTCAGTATAAACTTCCAAGACACTGTAGGTGCTAAGTAATATTTTGACTTTGTCACCTCATCTTAACTAATTCCTTGCTAAATTTTACCTTGGATGCAGCCCAACAACAATTCTCCATTAAATTAATCTCATTTTATCTTCAGTGCCAGAAGAAAAAGGCCAAAGGTCTATTCATTGTATGCATTTTTGGGGGCTATAATATGATTTACACTACTTCCTACATATTCGATATTTGTTATTATAGCCTGTGTTCATTATGTAAACATATTCAGAAACTTACAGATCTCAATCAAAATGTGGTTTCATATGTATCTTGAAATAGCTAAGAAAGAAGAAATCAAGTCTGATGCTTTCTGGTTATTTCTGCTGTAAATATTTCCTAGATTAATACTGTTAATTTATGTAGTTATTATTCAATAATTTTAAAGATCTGACCCTGACACTATAGATAAGCAAGATAAGAAATTGCTTTGTAGCCACTGGGATTCTTGGAAGAGTTGTGTCTCTGAGTTAGCGGTGGTGCTTACATAGCCATAAGTCTTGCCAGTTCTAGCTCCAGTGTACATGTCTGCCCCCTTGTTGCTCTGTATGCAAATCTGGCCTCTAGTGAAATCCTGCAGCCTAAGTACATTGATGCTAGATGCAGAGTCAATTGAAATTAATTTGGAACATGCCTGGAATACCCAGGGTGAAACACCATTCTGGTACTTCATTCAAGTTGAACTTCAGGCAAGGGACAGCACAATGGAATCTACTTTCATCCCCTGCCAAACATCTGTAAGAGGCCAGCTGGCAGTACGGTCAGAGCTGACCCCTAAGGCTACATCCGGTCTTTTGGTTAACCAAAACTAACCCAGAGGGGGGTGTAAATAACCTTATCCTACCCCGCTCCCTTGCGAAATAGAGAAATTCCGTGATACCCATGTTTACAGAGTTCACCGAACTATTGAGAGTATTCTGATGGTCTAAATTGTGCAAATAGCGTATCAAAATTGTATGCAACCAGTTAGAAACAACTGGTTTCTAAATAATTATAGAAAAAATTATAGAAAATAAATAATTATAATTTGTAAGGCTGAATGCTCTTGTTCCCCCTGCAGTTTTATTCCAAACAACTCAGAAGAGGGGGATTACTTGGATTTTCACTTTCTTGTGATCATGTGTTTCTGGCTTTTGACCATACATTTTTACAGTAACTTTACTTATGATTGTGCTGGGTCTTTGTTTCCGCACGAGTGCTTTCGCTAGTTGCAGTGAACAGAGGCACTCTGTTGCAGTGTGTGGGCTTCTCATCGTAGTGGCGTCTCTTGTTGGGGAGCATGATCTCTAGGCGCATGGGCTTCAGTAGTCGCAGAGCTCGGGCTGAGTGGTTGCAGCCTGCAGACTCTAGAGCACAGACTCAGTAGCTGTAGCGTACCGGCTTAGTTGCTCCGCGGCATGTGGACTCTTCCCGGACTAGGGTTCAAACCCCTGTCCCCTGCCTTGAAAAGTCCTATCATACCTTCTAAAGGAGGCGTTCAAAACAAATACATTTTAAATAGGACAGAAAGTTTTGATAATAAGAAAGGACTATGACTATTATTATAGAGATTAAATATATAAAACCATCTTTAGGCATTTCACAGTTTGGGACAATGAACTGAAACATAGACCTTTTACACAAAGTAACAGAATTTAGAATTCTGTATCTTTTGGCCTTTTTTTTTTATTATAGATTTTTTACTGGTTTATAAACACAGGTCTTGCAGACAGTCTTGGGTATACCATCAACTGCTCTGCCCAGACTTCTCCCCACTGGAAGGTCACACTTTTACCTCCAACCCAATCTGTGCCCTGTGGGCTCAACTGTCGGTTAAAAACCTTTAACAACCCTGTGGTTCACACATACAGGAGGGAAAGAAACTGAGAAAAACAGTAACAGAGGAACAGATCTCCCTCAGGAAGACATGTAGGCAGAGACATTATTTTCCACCATTGGCATCTCATTTATGTAAAAACATAAATTCACTTTATTCTGCTTTATCTTAGTCCTTTTATGATTATTGATTTGTGTACTAGACATTTTTAATATTCTTATTAATTAGTATGTTTGGTCTTTATTCTCTAAGCAGTTTTTTTTTGGTTGTACTGTGAATACAAAACAATGTGGTACTCCTGGAAGACTTGCTCAGTATGATATCCCATTTCTATGCTCTAAGAATTTGTGTTCTAGTAGAGGGGGTGATTCAACACTCAAAACATTTTTCTGTAATGCTGATAAAGGTGTGCCTAAAATAACTAGAGTAGTAAAAAGATTGTCAGCTCTAAGATCAGTCACTCTTCTTAATAGGATTTATTTTCAAATAAATTCTTTCAAGAATTGTTGCCAGCTAAAATAGATTTAGGGGGTTTATGCTTTCCTTTGACCTTCCATTTTCGTGGCTCAGTTCTCACTGTTATTTCAGACTGGTCAAACCTGGAGCAATAATGCACCTATTTTGTTAACTGGAAACTTTTTAGCTTCTTACTCTTTTGGCAAAACTTTTGTATTCTGTTCCCTTCAGAGTCTTGTTATCTGAATTATGTCAAACAGTTTAAAGATGTTAGTGATTTGAGATTCTTTCTTTCTAAGAGGGCACATTAACTTTTGACAGTGATCCTCAATTCTTAAATGAACAAAAGTGCTTGCTCTTCAAAGGAATGAGTGTTGATTATTGGAGATAGAATAGCAGACCAAGAGTTGCTGAGGCCCTGACAGTCTTCAGGTGACGCTGGACTCTCTTTGGTCATTTCTGAGTTTAAATGGCTCTCACTCAGAATTTCTCAGTTACAGTATTTTACTCCTCAATCACTATGTGAAAAGTGGATTCACTGGGAAATGACCCTAAAAAGTACAAATGTGCCCTCTTTCAGAGAGGCATATTCAGCAACAAAAATTCCATGATTTGACCAGCTGACTTTTAGATTCTGACAATTTATATTTCTACTGTTATTAAAGAAAGCACGGAAAGCATTTCTATATCCTGCCACAGTCCTTCCTTCCTGTCTTAGTTATGAGTAGGAGACGCTAGAAACTATTGTACATCGTCTGTCCTCAACTTCCAGCAAGAAAGACATGCCTTTCAAAGATCATCTGGAACTTGTCTGCCTTTGCTAATGTAGTGCAGAGCAGTTCTAAAAATAAAGACAGGATTGTTGAGTCCATGAGGAGCAGCTTATTTCATCATTGTTGTTTTTCACTTGGAGCCTGGTGCCTTCTATGGTGGTTTCTGTCTTGCAGAACACGCTAAGAAGAGCTGTTCTGTTCCTGTGCTCTGGGAATGCTGGAGTAGAGAGTCTGTGCTTTTGAGAATAATATTTGGCTCATACAAGGGGCCTGTGTTCTGCAAGTGTAATGTTTGATGCGTGTAAGGAGGATTAGCATCCATGGGAATTGAGGCAGAGAAATTGAATAGAAATGCCAGAGTCAAATAAAGAAGTGTTTATTTATTGATATTATGTTGAATCTTTTAATAGAAAATGTTAAATTAGCATAATTAAATAGGAGGTCTGATTTTGCTATCTTGTTTTTGCTTGATGGGAAAGTCAGCATTGATTTTATGGCTATTGAGAAATTTTAGTTATCTTTTCATACCCAAGGCTCCCAGACTTTGAAGCAACAACTCCTTTTATCTGTGCTTGTCTGTATTTATTCTAATCAAATAAGCATTCCTACAGAATACAGTCTTGAAATATACACTACAAGGTGACACAGAAACTTCATAAGAGCTTGGTAGCTGTATATGTGGCTAACAAATTTTCTCTGCCATTTATTGTAAATGGAGGACCGCAGATTATTAGTAATCTTATGATTCATTTTACATATTATGATTTAGTTACATATCTTGGTCTTCTTTTTTATTTCCTTTTTAGATACTAGCTCAGTCATGCACTGAAATCCTGGAATTGCGGCCCTCAAGTGTCTGTGTGGGGCGTAAGTACTTAGAATTTAAAAATACCTTGTAAGAAATTGTACTTTTTTTCCCAGTTAAAATATATGGTTTGAAACTCATGTTGGAAAGAGAATAGCAAAATTAATTTTTTGGCATCTTTTTCTGCAAGAATTTTTAAATAATTCCTTGAAATATTTCTATTTTAAATTCAAATTTTTAAGATTGGAGTGTTATTTTAAATAATGAACATATTGTGTGACAGGCTTTTAAAATCTTCTGTATATTTAGTTCATGTTTGAGACCTTTCTTATGACAAGTAAAATAAAATAGGAAATTTTCTCTTTTATCTGATTATACAAACAGGCATGTATCTGTAGACTTTGAGCTCCATGTTTTGATGACCTGGCCAAAGTACGTCCCTGCCAGCTCAGGGTGGATGGCAGGAAAGAAGCAGGTGGCTTGATCAGCTGGTGCTAAAAAACAGACTCAGGTTTTAGCACTTTCAAGCCATCCAACCCAAAGAGAGTGGGATTCTCTGTGGCCTATATACTTTCTTGAGGTTTTAACCTGGAGTTCATTTTAACCCAACTTTTCTTTCGAAAGTTAAATATTGGGCCTGGTGGCCTCCCACCTGCTGGACATGGGATGAAGTTCCACATCTTTTAGTGTTCTGTGTTCTTACTTGCTCAGTCATGTCCGACTCTTTGTGAGCCCATGGACTGTAGCCTACCAAGCTCCTCTGTCCATGGGAATTCTCCAGGCAAGAATACTTGAGTGGATAGCCATGCCCTCCTCTAGGGTATCTTCCCAACCCAGGGTTTGAACCCAGGTCTCTTGCATTTCAGGCTGATTCTTTACCAGCTGAGCCACCAGGAAAGCCTAAGAATACTGGAATGGGTAGCCTATCCCTTCTCCAGGGGATCTTCTTGACGTATGAATCAAACCAGGGACGCCTGCATTGCAGGCATCTTTTAGACCCACCCTTCATTAATGGTTATTGAGATGTTTAAGAGGAATAGTGCATTTGAACATTCTAGAGTGGGATGGTGTTCTTTGCATTTGTAATTTGGCCTAATCCTTACAACAACACTATTCAGCAGTTTTATAATCCTGGATTCACAGATGGGGGAACTGAGACAGAAATATATTTAGTGGTTGCTATTAGTAAATGTCCTGTTAGATTCTTGTCTGTCTGACTCCAAAAGCTCATGTTCTTTTTCTGAGTCACATTTTACATTTCACTTGCACTTTATTGTGACTTATAAGAACATTCTTTACATTCAGTAACGCACTGAATGGAGAGTGGCCTGGCAGCATTTTCTTCCACAGTTAATTGTTAGATATGTGTTAGATTATCTTGGGTAGGGGGGTCTCTGAAGAGGATTGACAGTTAATTACTATTAAAAGAGTTGACCTATCTTCTTGCAGCTAAGCAGCAAAGATATAAACATTTAAACTTTTCTTCTAGCATGTTATTTCACTCTCTAACATTTAGTGACTGCTCCTCTTACAGAGTATGAGTCTAATCAAGTTCTTTTACTAATTGGCCACAGATTATTATTAGTCCAAAGTGCCTGACTTTTGGTGAGTTACAAGTCTGTATGCAACAGAAGTTAAAAGTAGGATTAGATATGTGAAGAAGCTATTAAAGAAGAGCTCTGTATGGGGTGTCATAGGTTAAAGAAAATACAACACACGATTGTTCTAAGAACCAGGTGAAATGAGGCATTAACTTCTTCACATTCTCATACCTCAGTGCCTAAGACAAGAGGAAGACAAAGGGTTTTTCTTTCCTACAGATATTTTCCTCAGGATAGAATTTGGGCAAGTTTGTACAGTATCTGTCTGGGATGACTGTTGTGCTTCAATTCTATTAGTCAATTACACTTCAATTCTTTTTGGTTACTATTGGAAAACACTTTGTTCATAAAGTAAAATAATGCATCTCTACCTGGCAGTGAAATACCTCCACTGTATTTCCTTGGAAGATCTAAGAAAACTAGTAAGACCATGTCTTTTGTTATTAGTTGGCTGAATAGTATTAAAAAATTCCTTGTGCCTTGATGCTTTTGACTCAAGTGATGCTTTTTGTTGTGGTTTTTGTAAAGTAGCATTTACATTTTTTATTCTTCCTTTTACTTCTAGAGGAATTTCAAGTTGTTTTGAATGGAAGAGGATTCAACCTGGGGAGTCGGAATGGCAGTGTTCTCTGTACTTACACTGTAAATGAAACATACACAATGAGTATGTCTCCATAATTTCAAAAAATTGCTTTAATATCTGTGCAGTATTTCAGCATGAAGTATTTTTCTCAGCTGAAACCAACAGTGCTATATTTTTTTAATCAGTAAAGAAAGGAAGTGCAATAATAATGCAAGTAGTAATAGTAGTTACTTAATAGTTATTTAATAATGGCAACAGTTGTTCATAACTTGTTAAATGCTGGACCGTATCTGAAGTATCCTCATTATAGAAATTATGGCCTTGTGGCTGAAAGAGTTGTATAACTTGTCTGTGATTACACAACTAATAATGGGCAGAGCTGAGAGTTGAACCCAGTTTTCTTGACTGCACTCTGTATGGACTATACCCACCCGCTGATTTAATTGTCTCTTTCTCCACCTTTGTTTCCTGTCACTCTTGCTTGAAAGTCTACCGATCTTGGACTACTCTACTACTTATTACCTCATTTTATTGTCACTTGCTGTCTTTGTCTAATTTGCAAATAAGTTGTCAGCCAGTTTCCTGAGGACAGACTTCTTGCCTTAAAGATATGTCTCCAGTGTCTCCCTGGTACAGTATTTGTTTATAATTATCATATTTAAGGAATTAAATTTCACTTTCCCTAGCTTGACTTTCAAAAAAGCAGATGAGTGTAACATTTTAATCTTTATTCTGAGAAAAACTTCTCCTCTTTCGATAAATAGATCTTAATATTCTGGGCATTTTGGGTCTCTTTTAAGACTTTTCTCCTTGTTGGTGATTATATTGTCTTCTAAAATTTTATACTGTAAGGCAGATGCTGCAACTCTGTGAACTCTGGTAGAAATATTTTTTGAAAGGATCATGTACAATTTTGTTGTTTATCTGATTGTTATAAACTCTCTGCTTAGCACAGTTTTGTCTGCATGCAAAGTAACTGCTCAATATGTTTGTTGAATTAAAGTATTAAGGGTCTCAGCATGGTAAATGGCATCATTAATTCCTGTCTTTTCTATTAAAATCATCATTTTGGTAAGGAAAGGCAATAATATTTGTAACAAACTCTCTTGTTAGTAGGTTCTACAACTGAAGAGGAAAAATTATTTCCATATTTTTATTTAGTAGTCATCTGTATCTAAGCATTAACTTTACCTAACTTCTTTTGATTATAGGTTGGAGTTTATTATAATAGAAACATACTTTATGTTTAGCTATATAGGATTAAATTTATTAAAATAAGTCTCAAATAAATTGAGTCAGATTGTATTTTCATCATTTGCGTTCTAAGATTATCCAACTGATTATGTAGCTTTTCTGAATATTTATAGTCTAGATCATTTTTCTCATATCTATTAAAATTTCAAGGCAACTTAAGTATTCTATAAAATGTATTTATATGTTATTTGTTGTTGTTTAGTTGCTAAGTCGTGTCTGACTATTTTGACTATAGCCACCAGGCTCCTCTGTCTATGGAATTTTCCAGGCAGAGTACCAAAGTGGGTTCCCATTGCCTTATCCAGAAGATCTTCCGGAGGATCCAGGGGTCAAACCCTCATCCCTCATCTCCTGCATTGGCAGTATTCTTTACTACTGAGCCACCTAGGAAGCCTGTTTATATGTAATAGACCCAATTATTTTATTAAGCTCTATTAAATAAAGAAATTTATTATCCTTTGGATATTTATCTTCTTTATCATTTTAAAATTCTGCTTTTTAAAATATATATCATTTTTTCTTGAATAGTATATTGACAAAGTTGAGGGAGAAATGGTGATAATTTTATAGTATCTACAAACTATATGTGAATGTTATATAAAAAATCATAATTTATGATTTACCAGTACTGTATATCAGAGAAGGCAATGGCAACCCACTCCAGTACTCTTGCCTGGAAAATCCCGTGGACGGGGGAGCCTGGTGGGCTGCAGTCCATGGGGTCGCGAAGAGTCAGTCACAACTGAGCGGCTTCACTTTCACTTTTCACTTTCATGCATTGGAAAAGGAAATGGCAACCCACTCCAGTGTTCTTGCCTGGAGAATCCCAGGGATGGGGGAGCCTGGTGGGCTGCCGTCTGTGGGGTCACACAGAATCGGACACAACTGAAGCGACTTAGCAGCAGCAGTACTGTATGTCAATGAGGCATCTCTATTTTTCATTCTGTGTTTCTTCTCTTCTTTCTTTAGATGAGTATCTTTTTGTTTTTTCATGCTGATGTATCTAATGCCCCACACTTGAACACTGATTGCTGTATCTCTTCATATCATTAATAAAACTGCATGAGATACATGAAGCCCTTTATTAATTCAGTGGCATCTTATTTTCTAGATGTAAAGCCAGTAAGTGTGGAACGGAATTCTATGCTTTGTCCCGCGCCTACCCTGCATGAAGTTGGAGAGTAAGTGCTTCATTAAAACATTTTAAAACTTTTTAGCTACAAATTATAAGGAAATTGTGACACAGTAGGCAGTAGTTGCTTTATCTATTGTTGATACACAGATTGAACATGGGATAGTAAAGCCCAGGCAAATCACTCTGGTCAGTACTTTATACATTTCTTAGTAGATTTGAAATTGGTAAAGTCTGTTTTATCTTGTTTCTTAAATATTGATGAAAAGACTCTATACATATTTATCTGGGTAGATTGGAGAACTGTTGTTAGAGTCTTCAAATAGTAAAGCCATGGCCAGTGTTTTGAATTTTAGTGTATTGAATTTACACACACACACAAATTTCAAAAGTGGGATTTTGACTAATTACTATAGTATTGGAATATTAAGATTGAAGAGCAAAAGGAATGTGGCTCAGTAAGGCACAACTTAGACTCGGAAATATGTGTCCCAGTCCTGTTAAGGTCTATATTCTTATGTTCTTTGGTGTGGCAATAAACCATGATACCTGGATAAACAAAAAGCTATTTAGTTTATAGGAAGGGCTATGATTTTAGTCACCTAAAATACACAGATAGTTTTATCAGTAACTTAATATTTCCATCTGTGACTTTTCCCTCTGCTCTCTTTATTGTGCAGAAAATGACTGTGAATAGTTCACATGTTCTCTTGTTCAACAGTGGTGGATGCAATATATTTAGGATAATGAATAGGATACAGTTCAGAGAGGGAGGATTATATTTTCCTTTGTGGAACCTAAGAAAATTATTTTACCAGTTTGAAGTTGACTTGAGCACTTGAATTATGTGGATGCTTAAATACATAAGATATCTATTGGACATTGGTTCTGGTCAACTGAGTAAACTGGAGTGGTATCAGCTTTCTATTTTAAATTGATTATAGAAGGCTGTATAACTTATAAAAGCAAGACTATCAGAATCTTTTTCTTTCTATCAAAAAGTATTTGTTTTCTTTGTCGAATAATAATTTAGCTTCATTGATAACGTGCTTATACCAAATTAGACTGCTTTGGGATTTAAGGTCAGTCCATTTTACATTGAGCCATCTTTACCCTAAGGGCACAGTGGGGCTCAAAGTCTTTCTGAACAATACTGTCTTGTATCAGTAGTGGTAAATCTATTGACTTAAAGTTTGGTCTTATTTTATTGAATCTATGACTCCATATTGATTCCCCTGATTGTTCCCCCAATCTGCTTTCAGAGCTGTCTTCTCTTTCTTAGTCATTGGCAGCTCCATCCTTTTTGTTGTTCAGGTAAAAAAACAAAACAAAACAAAACAAAACTTTGAGTCATTATTGATCTCTTTCATGTAGGCCGTCAGCAAATCTCAGCTCTGATTTCAAAATATATTCGGAATCCAGTCCTTCCCCACCACCTCTACTGATACATCCTAAACCAAGCCACTGTCAGTTCTTGCTTAGGTTATGAGCCTCTCAGATACTCTTTCTGCTTCTGTCTTTGGCAAAAGTGGTTTTGTTAAAACAGATGAATTTATATCACCCCTTCACTTATCCCTGATAATGAGTTCTGCATTACACTGAAAGTCTGATCACTGCAGTCAGTGTTCTACAAGGTTCTCCAGGATCTGGCCCGTGCTGCATCTCTGACTTTATCCTCTTTTGCCCCTTCTGTTAAGGGCACACTGGCCTCTTTGCTCTTCATTAACCACGTGAGCTTACTCCCACTCCAGCATCTTTTACAGTTGCTATTCTCTCTGCTTAAGAGGCTCCTCCCCTTTTGTCTCACTGTTCAACTTCACGTTTTGTTTATATATCATCTTCTCGGTAAGCCCTTCCCAGTTACCCGATTTAATCACAGAGTCTACTCCCTCCTTTGAGTCTACCACTCTCTATTTCCTTTTCTTGGTTTACTTTTTCTCCAAAGCATTTGTTTGTTTGTTATTGTGTCTACTTCCTGCTAGAATGAATTTGTTTCGTTTCTTGCTGGACTCGATGCTGGACACATAATAGATTCATGAAATATTTGTTACATGTCTCTCAAACATTTTGATTCATTATTTATATATGGACTGAATTAGTGCATTTGGTTACTGGGTATTTCAGGTAGGAGAAGGATGATCAGAATTCTGTTTTGGGGGTCATACCATTTAAGAGAGCAGAAAACTAACTTGGATTTTTCATAGTAATGACTAGAAAGGGAAGACAGCTTACTTTCTTTTCCAAAGGACTTATACAATGCAATATGCCTGTTCTGTCCAACACTGAATTTGTTTTCTGTATAACTTGCCTTGGGGCACAGTCCCCTTTTGAAGAGGCTATACATACTGCCTGAATTTTTTTAGTGATTTGTAGACAGATCCTCTTCTCAGCTTGCTTGTAGGTGAAATATTAACATCAAAAGCCAGACAAGTGATTGCTTCTCATGCCTGATATTTATTACATCTTATATGGTATTTTTAAAAATATATTTTTAAAAAGCACAAGAAATCATCATTTGTTTGGATTTGGATGTTAATATTTCACTTACAAGCTAGCTGAGAATGTTTTGAAAGGAGATCTGTCTAAAATAATTTTCCTCTTTTTTTTAATCAAGTACATGATACCACTGAGGCAAAATTGGAGAAGATTTTGTTTGTTACTGTGTTGGACATTTGGCGACATCATCATGTGTTCCACTAAGTACTTTGCAAGTCATTTGGACCTTTCCTTTGCCTTGCATTTCCTTCAGATACTTTTGTAGGTGATGAGCCCTCTTATGAGATTGGATTAAAATCAACACCACTGAAACAGTTTAGCCTTGTAAGGTGACTGATGCTTACTATGTCTGTCTAATTAGCTTTTGGCTAAGGATTCAAACCCATTAAGTCGCTAGTTAGTCTGTGTTTCAAATAAACACATCTGGCCCAACAATGAATGGAGGTTTTTCCTGTGTGAGGGTGACAGATGTGGTGATGGTTCCCCCTGTTCTCTCACTTAAATAATTAACAACATGCTGGTGAAGTAACCCTAGACAGACAGCCTCAAAGCCAGATGCACAGTCTCAGAGCTGGAGCCACGGACATGTGCCTCATCTCATTAGAGTGCTTGCTCGGTCCCTTTCTTATCTTTATGTTGCCTCCCGAATTACATTTTCTTTGAGGATGATCCCTTTAAAAATCCAGGGCTCATGAATTTTGGTTTGAAAGAGGCTTCATATGAAGATGTTTTCTTGAAGATGGGAATTAAGAATGCAGCAGGGTAGCTAGGACAGAAGTTTGCATTTGGAAATTGATGTCATAGAGAATCCCAGGCACTGTAGCCTGGAGGGCTTACAGTCCATGGGTTCGCAACTGATGTGGCTTAGCACGCATGTACAGCATGTCATGGCGTAACCAAAAGTTAAAGCTGTCTGGGCAGATCTTATCCTGGTATATCATTGCTTAGTATTGCTGGAATGGGTCTTTGGAGTCCTTTCTTTGAGGGGATATCTATGTATTACATTTCTTTATCTGGTGTAGAATTTTACACCAAAATGCACAGATTCTCAGTCATTAAACAGAAAGAATGTACAGGAGGTAGTTCTTTTCTATTTTTTTTTCCATTGGACACAATTTAATTTTTAAAAATGTCCTATGGTTAAACATGTTGTCTTACCTAGAAAGATGTATAGATTGGAAGGTAGTTTCTGTCAGTGGTTTATTTGTACCAAAATGTCTTAAGTAGGAGAGACTCTGTGAAGCCCTGCGGATCCCACCCTTTCGAGGGCAGTTGCCTTTCGAGTGGAATGTGCAGGTGTCACCATTTTCGCGAAATGGGCTTATTTGCTGACCCTTGTTTGGTGAGACATCAACAATAGCACAGCTGCTCTGCACTAGTTGAGATCTCAAACCTGTAATTTGGCAAGAAGAACAGAGCAAATTGGGTAAATATACATAAACACATTGTGAAGAAAGAAAAACAGAACAGAATGAACCAGAGCCTTATCCTACAGCTTGTTTGATAGAGATGATTTAAGGAGGCATATGGTATAGTTAAATGTGCTTTCAAAAACATTGGCCAGAATCTTCTGGCAAATATGAAATAAATATCTCAATCAGATGAAACTGATAGTATTAGTTCTCTTAAAAGGCTGTGTGGAAAGACAGTTGACAGTGTTTTGAGTAAGAGGAGGTGGGACATCAGTGTATCTGGAAAATTTGAAGCAGCTGATACTGAAGGATCATGGAGATGCATGTGTGGCAGACGGGGTTAGAGCCTGACTCAGTGATAGAATCTTCTTTTCCTCAGTGCTGTTATTTTTTCAGTATAATTAATTTTGCCTGGAATAAAATTAATTGCATTTCCCTTCCCTGGTTTGACAAATTCTGCCTTTAGCCTAGCTTCTCACATGAACAGTTTTAGTATATTTGTATGATTAGGTGAATTTCATCTTGTCAGTTTTTTGTTTTTTGAGAGGGAGATTTGACACAATTTTTTTATCAGAAAAATTCTTTAGAAAGCACTCCAAAACTGAGGTGATGAATCGGTCCTCGACAGGTGACATGGCAGATGAGGCTGTCTGGCTGCACTGGATTCCTGCTTCCTCCCTTGCTCAGCGTCCCATCAGAGCAGTGCCATAGCTCCTGGGCCCCTCCTGAGCTCATGGTTGGACCGGGGACCTGAACTGTGTGACCTGTGAGCCTAGGCACCTTGGCCATGGTTGTTCTCAGTATGTGTGCTGAGTCACTTCAGTCGTGTTCAACTCTTTGTGACCCCATGGACTGTAGTCCTCCAGGCTGCTCTGTCCATGGGATTCTCCAGGCAAGAATTCTGAAGGGGGTTGCCATTCCCTTCTCCAGGGGATCTTCCTGACCCAGGGATCAAACCCATATCTCCTGCACTGCAGGAGGAATCTTTACTGGCTGAGCCACCAAGGAAGCCCATGGTTGAGTGCTTCCAAATAACAAGCTGGTTCTGAGCAAAACCATGGCCTGAGATGAACTCCTTATAGTAGGGGACCAGAGGATGGAGCGTGCCCAGAAGCATCCACAGCACTCAGGCCCCATAGCAGACATTCTAGATGTGAATGTGTCCATCAGTGGGTTTCCCTCCAGTTGCCAGGACATTGGACTGCCAGAGACACCATGCTACAGCCTTGATAGCCTCTTGCGCTGGGGTGAATGTCTGTATGGGAACTCAGCTACTCATTCCAGGAGCACTAGGCCACACGGTGGCCAAACGTACATTTTTATACATATACTATTATTGTTTTTTAGTCACTAAGTCATGTCTGACTCTTTTGTGACCCCGTGAACTGTAACCAGCCAGTCTCCTCTGCCCAGGGGATTTCTAAGGCAAGAATACTGGAGTGAGTTCCCATTTCTTTCTCCAAGGGATCTTCCCAACCCAGGGATCGGCCCATGTCTCGTGCATTGGCAGGCAGAGCCACAGGGAAGCCCTGTAAATGTGATAAATTCACCTAATCTGCATTGAATCTTGGTCCTAAATATGATTTTCAGTTCTGGAAATTACCTTTTAAGAGAAACGATAATTAATTCAAATACATCCAGGGGTGGCTAACAGAATGTGGTCAAGTATTAAAATGTTAAATAGGATGCAGTTAAAATACTGAAAAAGACATAATCTAGATGTGGACACCTCAACTTCCTTCAAACTTCAGGCCTGTTGTGTGAAAGATAGATTTGAGTTATTCTGTATTGCTCCAAGAACAAGAGAAAAATGAAAGGTAAAGGGAGGTACATTTCAGCTCAGTATAAGGAAGAGTTCTGTAAAAATTAGAATCATTTAGTGAGTGTTTTGGTAACTAAAAGTGTTCCAGGAGGGACCGCCATGCGATGATACGGAAGATGTGGTAGTTCAGTTGCCAAGTCGTGTCCAACTCTTGCGACCCCATGGACTATAGCCTGCCAGACTCCTCTGCCATGGGATTCTCCAGGCAAGAATGTTGGAGTAAGTTGCCGTTTCCTTCTCCAGGGGATCTTCCTGACCCAGGGATCGAACCCAGGTCTCCTGAATTGCAGGCAGATTCTTTACCAACTAAGCCTCTGGGGAAGTAAATATGTATTTAAATCCTCTTATGTATCTGCTTCTAAATTTTATATTATTAAAATTTTTGCTATTATTAAGACATTTGACATTTTTGGATGAAATACACTAAAAATCGAGCGATCTTTTCTAAGCATCTTTTGAGTACTTTTAAAAAATACACAGTGCAGTTAAAAAGGGGTTATTTTCAGTGTAATACTGAAAACATTTCCAATACAACTTTAGATGTAATATCCAGTACTTCTCTGATATAGCATTTTTTTCTTCTAAAATCTAGCGATCTTCGTGACTGCAGTGTATTTGTTTCAGTTTTATATAAATATATTGAGTATCTCAAAAAGAAATTATTTCATTTAATTATTTTATCCTTTTACCCTTTGAAGAAAATATTCTTAGATGAAACATTAATTTACATCTATATTCATAACTAGAAATTGAATCTTTATTCACAAATATGAAATTTGATTTTCAACTCATTATTTATTGTGCATAAAGCTAACTTTTAAAAAGCTCTACAGAGTATTAAATAGTAGCACTTGGTTTCAAAATATCTTCAGTTGACATAATTTTAATAACTTTTTGAGTAGTTACCAGTTTAATTTTTAGTATGTACAAATTGGAGGTAAATTATTTATTACTTTAAGCAAATGTCTCACAATTTTATTTAATTTTTTCATCTTTTTTAATGGATCATAAAATGGCAGTCTTTTATTGGTTATGCATAAAGTAAGCAGCAAATGAATAGTTTGCAAATAGGTTACTGTGGATTGAAATGTCAACCATATTTCATGGAGTATGAAATTTCTCAGATCAGAGTAACCATAACACGTGGCATTGAGCTGTTCTCCTGTTTTGGAATTTTCATACATCTTTAAACATTGAATAAAAGCACTGTGACCATTAAGACCTTGAATTTTATTTACTTCATTAAATATCCCAATACTATTGAATAATTTCTCATGTGGAAAGAATTTAGTACATTTGAATTTAGTTTTATCGCTATTAACTTGAGAAGCAATTGACATTAAAATGCACTTCCAACCTCTTTCTGTTAAGATGTTTAGGTTTCTTCTATCCTTCTACTTAAAAAAATATTCTGAGGATGGAGCAAAGAGAAAACTAACATTTGTACACAATTCTAAACGATGTAGCACCAATTTGTAGAAAACAAAGTTGAAAGAGTCTTCGGTTCTGAGCCTCACCTTCCCTAAACACCCAGAACTGTCTGTACTGTGGGCCAGTCCTGTCTCAGAAGGTTCTCCCTTATCTTTCCCTACTTCATAGTCCCAACTCCCTGGCTGTTTCTTCTCTGATGTCACCTGTGCTTCCTCTTCTTGTGGTTCCTTGTCAGTTTTCACCATGACTGGATTCCTAGCCCATAAACTCGCCTTCTCTAAGGCTTCCTTTTCTTGATGATGAGCTCCCAATCTCCAAACAAGATCTTTCCCTTAGCTTTAAGCCAATATTCAGATGTCTACTACCCAGATGTCAACTAACTCACTTGTATTTCCCCTAGGCACCTTAAACCTGAAGTTCCCAAATTAAACCCCTGTACTTCCATTTAAACCTATTCCTTTCATGATTCCTATTCAGGATTACCCGCCTTCCTGTGCAAGACAGAAACTCCGAAGTCATCTTTAACTCCTCCTTCTTCCTCACTTCCTGCATCCTATAAATGGCCAAATCCTTTCCATTTTTAATTCCTTAATATCTCTCAGTTTTCATTTTTGCACTACCCCCATGGACACTATTTGACTCAATTCTATTTGGGTTTTTATTTGAAATGCACTAAGAAATTCTTAAAATTTTTTTTTTAAATGAAGATAACATTGGTTTATAATATTATATATGCTTCATGTGCACAATGGTCGGTTTTGACTTCTGTATACACTACAACATGTTTACCACCAGAAGTCTAGTTTCCATTCATTAGCATACAGTTAACCCCATTTACCCATTTCACCTTCCCCCTCTTCTCTGGGAGTCATCAGTCTGTTCTGTCTATCTGTGTGCTTCTTTTTGTTTTGTTTTGTTTGCTTGCTTTTATATTCCACATATGAGTGAAATCATACACACTTGTTTTTCTCCATCTGATGTATTTTCTTAGTACTCTCAAGATCCATCCATGTTGTCATGATAGCAAGATTCTATCTCCTTTAGGCTGAATACCCTTCCATTGTACATGTACGTTGTACATCTTCTTTAGCCATTCATCTCTCAGTGGACACTTAGGTTGCTTCCATATATTGGCGATTCTAAATAATGCTGCAGTAAGCATCCAGGTGCATAAATCTTTTGAGTTAGTGTTTTTGTATTCTTTAGATAAATACCCAGAAGTGGAATAACTGGATTTTATGGTAGTTCCATTCTTAACTTTTTCAAAAACCTCCATACTGTTTTTCAAAGTAGCTACACCAATTTACATTCCTAATAAGAGTGGAATACACCATGACTTTCTTAACTGGTCTTCTACTGTAGAAATTATTACTCTTCCAACTGTTACTCTACAATGTAACACATGTGATATTTGTAAAACACCATTATGACTGGATTATGACAACTTCTACTTTTCTTAGAAGTTAATAAGACTATTCCCAAACATCTACATATAGCATTCTGGGTTCTTCATGAGCCTTCTCCTATTCTCCTTTTCAGCTTCAAACCATATATTCTCACTCTCATATTCTGTGTTGCTGCCATATTGAATGACTTTTTAGTTCCTTGACTATTCTGTGCCTTTCTTACCTTCTAGCTTTTCAAATAGTGCTCCATCTTCTTAGATTCCTTTCTAATCTTCTTTCCTAACTAATTCTTGATCATTCTTTAGGATTCATCATAGAGATGACTTCCTGCAGGAAACCTTTGTTGATGCCCTAATGCAAGGCTGAGTTGGTTGTATTTCCTACACTGTGCTCTAGTGCCTTTCTGCTGGTACCTATTTTAGTTAATATCACATTCTACTGTAATTGTTTTATGTAACTTCCTTTCAGTTACATTGTAATTCTGTGTTTTCTTTGTTTTTGCAGCCCTATTACCAAGCATACCCTTGTTTGACCTATTGTAGGTAATTTATAAATATTAGAGCAATAGACTGATTGAGTGAGTGATTGAATTTATTGGCAGACATTTAGAAACCAATTTGGAGTGTAGTTTTAAGTGTTAAGTTCAAGCACACAGTCAACACAGTGGTAATGTTGGGTTTTGTCAAGATAGCATTTTGTAACAGGAAGGAAATAGCTCTGAAAAATTTCTTTAAATAAACTTGCATGATATTATATTCTAGGCATTTTTTGAACAATTTAGCTTTCTCTATTTTTATATGAAAGTAAGGGGAAGAGAAATTCTTTAAACAAAAAAGTATTGGGCAATTATCTCATTGCTGCAACACATTCTTCAGTATTATCTGTGTTGCTTTTTAACTTGGTATAAAAGTATCTTGATATTCTGAATAATTTTTTTGACAAGTAGTCTGATGTTACAGTAGTTTATAGAGTATCTTCTGTGTTCTAAGCACTGTGTTGGACATTTTGTGGACATTATTTTGTCAAGCTTTTTCCCCCCAAACTCTGAAGTCAGTACAAGTATCCCCATTTTACAGACTGAGGAATGCAAGATTGAGAGTATATTGACTAGGGTTCAAACCTAGAACTCCTGATTCCCCAACATGTGGGCAGACTCTATCCTCTTTTTCAATTTTATTTTATTCTTGGGACAAATAAAGATGAATTCTTGACTCAACTCACTGATATATGGAATTACATAAAAACAATGACTTTAATACATTTCTGTCCATAATAAAGTTTCTGTAACTGAGAAGATGAGTTCTGCTGTTCTAAACATTACTAACCAGCAACAGAGGTTATATAGCAATCAGGATGAGAAATCCATAAATTCTAGCAGAATTACATAAAATGAGACAAAACATGATATGCTTATATTGGAGTCTTGGGGCAAAGAAAGGTCAAGGTATTGAGTCTGGGTTAGAGGATGAGGTGGCTTTATCAATCTGTGTGCCATCAATGAAGGAGCAGAGCTTTGGACAAAGGTATCAACTCATTACGGTGCCATTCAGTTCCGTCTCTCAGTCACATCTGACTCTTTGAGACCTCATGGACTGCAGCACTCCAGGCTTCCCTATCCATCATCAGCTCCTGAAGCTTGCTCAAACTCATGTCCATCGAGTCAATGATGCCATCCAACCATCTCATCCTCTGTTGTCCCCTTCTCCTTCTGCCTTCAATCTTTCCCTGCATCAGGGTCTTTTCCAATGAGTCAGTTCTTCGTATCAGTTCAGTTCAGTTCACGCTCAGTTGTGTCCGACTCTTTGCGACCCCATGAACCACAGCACTCCAGGCCTCCTTGTCTATCACCAACTCCCGGAGTCTACCCAAACCCATGTCCATTGAGTCGGTGATGCCATCCTGCCGTCTCATCCTCTGTCATCCCCTTCTCATCCTGCCCCCAATCCTTCCCAGCATCAGGGTCTTTTCAAATGAGTTCACTCTTCGCATGAGGTGGCCGAAGTATTGGAATTTCAGCCTCAACATCAGTCCTTCCAATGAACACCCAGGACTGATCTCCTTGGGATGGACTGGTTGGATCTCCTTGCAGTCCAAGGGACTCTCAAGAGTCTTCTCCAACACCACAGTTCAAAAGCATCAATTTTTCGGCACTCAGCTTTCTTCACTGTCCAGCTCTCACATCCATATATGACTACTGAAAAAACCATAGCCTTGACTAGATGGACCTTTGTTGGCAAAGTAATGTCTCTGCTTTTAAATATGCTATCTAGGTTGGTCATAACTTTTCTGTGAAGGAGCAAGCGTCTTTTAATTTCATGGCTGCAATCACCATCTGCAGTGATTTTGGAGCCCAAAAAAATAAAGTTTGACACTGTTTCCATTGTTTCCCCATCTATTTGCCATGAAGTGATAGGACTGGATGCCATGATCTTAGGTTTCTCTATGTTGAGCTTTAAGCCAACTTTTTCACTCTCCTCCTTCACTTTCATCAAGAGGCTTTTTAGTTCCTCTTCCCTTTCTGCCATAAGGGTGGTGTCGTCTGCATATCTGAGGTTATTGATATTTCTCCCGGCAATCTTGATTCCAGCTTGTGCTTCTTCCAGCCCAGCGTTTCTCATGATGTACTCTGCATATAAGTTAAATAAGCAGGGTGACAATATACAGCCTTGACGCACTCCTTTTCCTGTTTGGAACCAGTCTGTTGTTCCATGTCCAGTTCTAACTGTTGCTTCCTGACCTGCATACAGTTTTCTCTGTTCGCATCAGGTGGCCAAAATATTGGAGTTTCAGCTTCAGCATCAGTCCTTCCAATGAATATTCAGGACCGATTTCCTTTAGGTTTGACTGGTTTGATCAAACACTGCCATTATCATACCAATAATCTCAAAATATTTTTCTAAAGAAACAACAAAATCTAAAAGCAGAAATAACTTTTAGAGTATGCTTTTCATGCTTGCAACATTTCTGGAAAAACTACCAACAAATATATATCCATATAAAAATATACAGATATATTCACAAATAAGTATTTTATATAGTAACTGTTAGTTGCTCAGTCATGTCTGACTCTGCGACCATATGTACTATAGCCCTGCCAGGCTCCTCTGTCCATGGGATTCTTTAGGTAACAATACTGGAGTGGGTTGCCATTTCCCTCTTCATTATATAGTAAATGCCAATGTAATTAGCCATGAGAAATAACATGAATATTGTAAAAAGTTGGAGGAGTGACACAAAATTTTGCCAGTGAGCAAAAATTAAACATCAGACCCTAAAGCATTTATTGAGGTAATGTGCAATAGAAGTGAAAGCATTTGACTACAGAGTCAAGAGAAGTCCAGTTTGGGGCAGGCTACCTTTTTAACCTTTAAGTTCCTTATTTGGAAAATACAGATAATGGTACAGCCTCCCTCAGAGGATTGTTTTGAGAATTAATTGAGAAGATGAGTTAGTGTGTTGGGTTTGACAGCTTATGGTGAACAATGTCAGATTCATGATCTCCGAGGAAGATTTAGCTTTGGAGCCAGGGACGAGGCTTGATCACTCAGAAGCTTTTGTATAGCAGAGTTTTATTAAAGTATAAAAAGGGACAGAGAAAGCTTCTGACAGAGACGTCAGAAGGGGGATGGGGAGTACCCCCCCTTGCTAGTCTAATGGAGGTCTTACATACTTTTACCAGACCCGCTCCCACATCATACATTTTAAGATAACCAGATTAGTCAGAAGGTCCTTGTAAAAAAGGAGCATGTCCTTGAGCAAGATACATCATTGTTATATAATCCTTAGTACAGAGCTTAAGGAAAAACAACCCTTGAGCCATTAACTCTGGGCTTAAAGAAAAAAACATTTTATGTGACTAAGATGAAAGAATGTAGAAAAAACCCATTTGTCCTTTTCTCTTCCTTGAGAACTCCAGACCCCTTTCTCCTCTCCAAGGGCTTTGGACCCCTTTCTCCTCTTTGAGGGCCCCAGACTCCTTACCAACCTACCTAAGAATTAACTCTCTCAGGTTCATAGTAAGGAATAGGCAAATGCCATCATTATTAATATTGTTGCTAATGGTAATAGTTTGATAGTGCTACTACTTCTTTCAGGAAGTGGAAGGTTATATTGTTTCAACTGAGTCCATGTGTCCAAGGAATCATCAGGTGGATTTCCATGTCTTTGGAGACTTAAGTCAGTTTTATTTCACCAACCACATTATACTAGACTGAGATTTTAGAAATAATGTGCAGTTGTTTTGATTGCCTACAAGAGCTCATCAGCATGCTATGGGAAACTATAGAAAAGAGTGAACTTTGTTGTAAAAAATATCTTCTGTTTTTATTCCATTTGGATAAGCATTAAATGTTTTGAATGTTTCCTTTGTTAATTAGAGAACTGGTTCATGTCTGGTGAGTTCTACCTGCCAGATTATAAACAGTTTATGTCAGTGTCTCCTGATCCCTTCAAAGTTGAATCAATAAGATTGCCTGCAACAGTCATACAGTGTTATGACTCCAATAAATCTTCCCCAAAACCAAAACCATGCCTTCTGTCTCATGTGCTTTCTGGTGCATGCTTTAGAGTGGAGGAATTAAGATCTAGGAAACATTATTTTTGGATTCTACTATGCTTAGTCTTCAAAAAAGCAAAACAAAACAAGGCACTCAATTCTGCAGAATAAGCAAGTAATTTTACTTTCTTAAATAAGCTGCTTCTCGTTCTGTGTTGGAAGTTCATAGAAGTTCAGTCAAGTTGACATAAACACCCTAAGTTGTTGCTTGTTTCTGGATTTAGTTAAACATATTTTTAAAAACAAAATGTTTTGAAGGGAATAATTTACAGGGAATATTTTTAATAGGAGTAATGCTGAATTTTGAAGACAAGTTTATCTAGAAGTTTACTAGTTTTATCTTTCCTGGAGACTCTAGTGCTGTAAAAACTCAAGCTACATATCACATTGAGAGAATAATAAAAAAGAAAAACACAGTAAGAACTTTCATTTCTTCAAGCCTCAGTGATATAATGGAAAGAACTCGAAATTTGTAAGAATCCTGTCTTACCACTTTGGACAAGGTAATTAGCATTTTGGGGCCTAATGTACCTCAGCTATAAAACTGTGAAACTCCTTATTTTAAGAGTTATAAGAATTAAATGAGATAATATCATAAAATGCCCAGGATAGCATCTGGCAGGAACTGAATAATATTTGTCATCGCTGGCATCATTATTGAAAATCTTACCAGTGGCTTGAGATTGCTTCTGCTTTATTCTGTCTGTAACTAATAGTGTTTGACACAAAATTCAAGGCCTAAAGTAGAACTCTAATAAATTTAACAAGATTCTACTAATCCAGAGTAATTAAGGCAAAGTTTCTGGCTATTAATTCTTGGAATTTAGAATATTTTATGAACACTGGGGCATGGTGTGGTATAGAAGCTAGATTAACAAAATGTTGCCTGAACTTTAATGAATGGATAGCTTTGTTTTCTTGGTATATTGATTATTATAGGTAATATACTTTGTAAACTCTTTTGGAAAAGAGCTGTTTCCTTTAAAATCTCCTTGTCACTATTCCCCATTTGATATCTTCTTATGGTGGTTTATTTGCTAAGTCCTGTCTGGCTCTTGCGACCCCATGGACTTTAACCCACCAGGCTTCTTTGTCCGTGGGATTTCTCAGACAGGAATACTGGAGTGGGTTGCCATCTTCCTAAAGCTATGAAAAAAAAAATTACCAACTGATCCCAATTAATGAATTAGTATAATAAAACCTGAATTAATGAAATTTTAATTATTTTTAATTATAATTTGAAATCATATTTTCAAAATGAGAGCTGTATTTTAATTACAGTAGTTCTCAGCAATGGACAGAAATTATTCTCTCTTTTCTCTGCCTTTTTCAGGATATGTTAAAATCTTGGGTATTTGCAACAAATGCCTACAGATATTTAAGTGTATTCTTTTTTTCCATTCAGCTTATCTCTGTCTTTCATTATCACTTTCTCTGTATTTTATCTTTGAACGGTTGGTTATTTTTGTATTCTTAAACAATAATCTTGTAATAATTGTAATATCTACAGACAGGGAAAAGCGAAATGGGATGGAACGATTTTTCTCCTTTTTAAAAAGATTTTTGTGAACCTGAAAAATCTCAGCATTTTTCTGCGTTAATGAATTCTTTTAAATCAACTTTGTATCCAAAAAACAGCATTTTTAAACTATAAGGACAACCATAGGAATTTTTCATGTTTCTATTTACATTAGTGCCTCTTTTAGGAACAATTGAATCACTTAAGGAATTTGCCTCTAGCTACCGAGTAAGGACTGGAACTAAGAAAGAAAAAAGCTAAGATAAACCAACTGATCAGGCACTTGACTTTTAAAGTAGACTTTCTGGTTACTTTTGAATGATTTAAAGAAAGAAAAATCTCCCACAAAGCTCTACTTTTTAATTCATTGTTAATTATTGTTTCTTCATTTTCTTTCAGAACTCTTCATGTTTCAGTGAGTTTTAATGAAGGAAAGTCTGTCATCTCGAGTTCACTAATAGTCACAGCCACAGAATGTGTAAGTCACAGTTTGCATAAAGTTGCCTTTTAAAGATAACTCTATCCGGAAATAATTTATGGTCTTTCAGTGTTGCTGCATACTACAATAAAGTACAAACAGTAACTCTGAAGACCATTGCAAGAAAACACTTGCACTCGTAGATTGTTTTGCATTTTCCTTTAGTTTCATTTTAAAAGGGATTTTAAGAGAGTATACGTTGTGTTTTGATATTTATAAATTTGGAAAGTCATATCAGAATAAGGTAGGAGAATGATTTCCAAATGAAGCTATTTTTTAATTAAAACAAAAACTATAAAGAAAGTAATGTCTTTCTCTTAATGAAGGTTGCATTGTAGAATCTAAGACATTTATCATGTTTTTGAAATTATTAGTGCATCTTAATGAGTGAGCTTATTATTTTGTCCATTTTAATGTTGGTATTTTCTCATGAGTAAGGAATTTGATTTTGAAAGCTTGAAAATATCTTGGCTTGAAACTATATTGAAGCTATAATTTAATTGAGGTGATAGTTTTGTATCATAGATCATAGTGGACCTAAAATGCAATATTTTGATATGTAAAGTCCATTGATAAGACAATGTTTTCCTTAATTTTTTTGGTTTAAGTCTTGATATTAGAGTGTTGAACATGAAAACACAAAGCATTAAAAGGAACTGATCACATAAGACTGTTCGTCTTATGATTGCATTTTCTTTGTAAAAAATAAATAAATCAGAGCAAAAAAAAAAAAAAATTCCTGCCCTTCAAAAGACCAAAATCCCAAACCTAAACATTGTCCCACATCTCATGATTTCATGAGATGGTTTTACATTTTGATCTTTTATTTTGAGAGACGTCCTTCCTCCAGAAAAAAAAAAAAGGCGACTCAATATTATCTGTATAGAGATAGTTTATTTCTTCTTGTAAAAAAACATTGCAGGGAAAACAGCATCCATATGGACTCTTGGATCATTATTGAATTCCCTGGATAACTCTTTTTCAACACTCGTTTTCATTTTTTTTATTTTAAAAATAGCTAGGCCCTCCCCCCCTCAATCCGTGCCTTTTCATCTTCAATTCATGTTGCAATTTGTAGATTTTGTGGATGTTGCAGTTTGTATATTTTCTGGTCCCTCAGGATGTGGTTGAGATTACAAACATTTGTGGTTTATGGTTTCTCAGTGTTCCCTCACTGAAATGGCTTTCTTTCTCCATCCGTCCTATTCTGCACCTCCAGCTGTTTTCTTTTTTTTTTAACCTCTCTTCCACTCAAGTGTGGTTATAGGATCTTTATCTGGATCCTATAACCATACACAGTTTACATGTTCAGGGATGCTGAAGTTATATGACCCATTTGGAATTTATAGGTTGTATGCTTCCTAGAAAGAGGAAGTCTTTCTAGGTCTTGCTTGTTTTCAGGGGAGTCTAAGATCATGGCATCTGGTCCCATCACTTCATGGCAAATAGATGGGGAAACAGTGGAAACAGTGACAGACTTTATTTTTTTGGACTCCCAAATCACTGCAGATGGTGACTGCAGCCATGAAATTAAAAGACACTTGCTCCTTCGAAGAAAAGTTATGAATAACCTAGACAGCATATTAAAAAGCAGAGACATTACTTTGCCAACAAAGGTTCGTCTAGTCAAGGCTATGGTTTTCTAGTAGTCATGTATGGATGTGAGAGTTGGACTCTAAAGAAAGCTGAGCACCAAAGAATTGATGCTTTTGAACTGTGGTGTTGGAGAAGACTCTTGAGAGTCCCTTGGACTGCAAGGAGATCCAACCAGTCCATCCTAAAGGAGATCAGTCCTGAATATTCATTGGAAGGACTGATGCTGAAGGTGAAACTCCAATACTTTGGTGACCTGATGCGAAGAACTGACTCATTGGAAAAGACCCTGATACTGGGAAAGATTGAAGGCTGGAGGAGAAGGGGACGGCAGAAGATGAATGGTTGGATGGCATCACCGACTCAATGGACATGAATTTGAGTAAACTCTGGGAGTTGGTGATGGCCAGGGAGGCCTGGCGTGCTGCAGTCCATGGGATCACAAAGATTCAGACACGACTGAATGACTGAACTGAGCTGAATGTGACTCGAGGTGGTTTAAGAGTAAGGTGATTTCAGGAAATTGGGACATTAGTTGTATCAGAGATGGAGAGAGAGTGTGGGGGCATGTTGTAATATTAAACAAAGGATCTCAGTCATTTCCATGGAGAAGAGATTTGAGCAAAGACTTAAGGAAGGTGAGGGAGTAAGCCTTGAAGACCATGTAAGGGAAGAGTGTTTATACGGAGGGAACAGCCTGAACAGCCTGAACCTGGCTGGCTTAAAGAGGCTTAAAAAGGCAGCCGATGTGCAGGGAAAGGCAGCTAGGGGAGGAGGAGGCTTGAGATGGGTGGAGGAGAGGAGAAGGAGGGGAAAGATCATAGTGGGTTGTATAAGTCATTTAAGGACTTGAGGTTTTCTTCTGAATGAAACAGGGAGCCATTGGAAGGTGACATGGCTGTTGTTGTTCAGTTGTCAAATCTTTCCGACTCTTTTGTGACCCCATGGACTGCAACGTGGCAGGCTGCCCATCCCTCAGCATCTCCTGGAGTTTGTCCAAGTTTATGTCCATTGAATCAGTGATACCGTCCAACCATCTCATCCTCTGTCACCGTCTTCTTCTGTCTTCCATCTTTCCCAGCTCCAGTGAGTCGGCTGTTTGCATCAGGTGGCCAGAGTATTGGAGCTTCAGCTTCAATGTCAGTCCTTCCAAAGAATATTCAGGATTGATTTCCTTTAGGATTGACTGGTTTGGTCTTGCTGTCCAAGGGACTCTCAAGAGTCTTCTCCAGCAGCACAGTTCAAAAACATCAATTCTTCGGCGCTCTGCCTTCTTTATGGTCCAAGTCTCACATCCATACATGCCTACTGGAAAGACCATAGCTTTGTTATATGGACCTTTGTTGTCAAAGTGATGTCTTTGCTTTTTAATACACATAGTTTGTCATAGCTTTCCTTCCAAGAAGTAATCGTCTTCTAATTTCATGGCTGCAGTCACCATCCACAGTAATGACATGGTATGACAGTGTTTTAAAAGGATTATTACCCACCAGGGTTCTTGGCCTCCTTCATCAATAGAAATTGATCAGAGGCCAGACAAGAAATTCATGCAAGGTTTTTTTTGGGGCCCCTGTTGCAGCAGGGGGGAACGAGAACAAACAACAAGTTCCTCTGTTTTTCTGCTTGCTGGGCAGGGAGTTTGTCCCTCTTTTGGGGTGAGGGTAGTGGTGTGTCCAGGGATTGGGCCAATGGGGTGGCTTAGGTGGTGCCCACCCTTAGGTGGTGTTGTATGCAGGGGGCAAGGGCAGTACCCTGCTTTTGTTCTGACTCTTCAGAAGTGGTAGTTTGGTTTTTTTGGTATCTTTGTATCTTTTGTCCAAAATTTGCCCTAACTGTGCATGCACACAGTTTCTCTGTATTTTGTTGTTGGAGGAGAGGCTTAGGTACAAGCATGGCAGCAATGTGCCGCAAATGGCCTTGGGTTCCATGTCTGTCGCAGGGTCATTCTGGTTGCTGTACAAAAACAGACTTGGCAAGATAGGGGCCAAAGTGGAGACCTAGAGACCAATTCTGTGGCTAGTTCAGTAATCTAGAAGTGGAGGGGCGGGGTGGTGTGTGTGGCTTCATTATCTGCTAGGGAGATAGCAGTGGAGATGGTGAGAAGTGGTTAGATTGAACATATTTTAAAGGTGAAGTCTGTGGGATACCTAGACAGATTAGGTGTGGTTGTGAAAGGCAATAAGGACAGTTCCAAGCTTTTTCACTTGAGTAGTTAGAAAGATAAGTTGTCATTGGTAGGGTTGTTTTTGGGAAAAAATGAGGGGATCTCTTTTGGAAATGCTGAGTGAAAGATGTCCATTTATTTTCATCTCAGGGGAAGTATCAGAAAGGCTACCGAACACACAAGTCTGAAGTTCTAGAAAGAGGTCTGGATTGGAGGTGCATGTTTGGGAGCTGTTGTATGGAATGAAAGAGTTAACCAAATTCTACATGATTTTTAATGGAAAAAAAAAAAGAAGCTTTAAGAGGTAGAGCATGAAGGGGGAAGAAAATGAGACAAAAGTTTTTATTTATGGAGAAATCTAGATAAGCTGGGTCTTGAAAGGAGAGCAGATCTTCAGCAAGGAGAGAGAAGTGGGGGAGCATTTTACAGATAAATAGTGAACAAATTGAAGCGGGTAAAGACAAATCAGGGGTATGGAACTAACAGATATAAATCATTATATATTGAATAGATAAGCAACAAGGATTTATTGTACAGCCCAGGGAACTATACCTGTTATCTTATAAAGCCTTTAAAGAAATATTATCTGCAAAAATACTGAATCACTATTGTAAAGCAACTATACTTTAATAAAAAATTAATTAATTAAAGAAATTGAAAGTAGATACATTTGGTTAGAGTAAAAATAGTGGAAGGAAAGCTTGGAAATAGAACATTTAGATCAGATTATCAACAACCTGAAAAAAAAAAAGAACTTAGAGTTCATCCTACAAGTCTGTGGTTCTTCAGCTTTAGTACGCAGAGATGTCACTATTAAAAATGAATGAAGGAAAGAAAATCTGTGTTCATGAGAGCTTGCGCTTAACTCTGTAGAGACAAAGGTTTAGAGAGTTTTTTCTTTTCAGTTGTATTAATATAATTGACATATAGCACTGTATAAGTTTAAGATGTAAAGCATACCTATTTACTTACATAAGTTAAAAAGTTAGTTAAGTCGCTCAGTTGTGTCCGACTCTTTGCGACCCCGTGGACTGTAGCCCACCAGGCTCCTCCCTCCATGGGATTCTCCAGGCAAGAGTACTGGAGTGGGTTGCCATTTCCTTCTCCAATTTACTTACATAATCATGGGATGATTCTTTTTTTCTCATTAGATCTAATCATTATTTTTATTCAAGCTCAAATATGTCTGGTTTTATTGTTGCTAAGTCATGTCTGACTGTAACCCCACAGGCTGCAGCACGCCAGGCTCCCCTGTCCTTCACTCTGTCCCGGAGTTTGCTCATATTCATGTCCATTGAGTCAGTAATGCTGTCTAACCGTCTCATCCTCTGCCGCCCTCTTCTCCTTGTGGATGGTAGTAATATCACCATTTTATCGATATGGAAAGTGAGACTGGGGCTGATGAGAAAGGACCAGTGGACGTGTGCATTACATCTCTATTCCGAATAGAAGAGGACAGTGGGTAATACTATGATATAATAAATACTGAGCATTGTATTTATGTGATACCTAGCATGTTTCAGGCATATTTGGATATGATAATTAGGGAATGTTTTGAAATATTCAGATATTGATAATTAGGTTAGTAATCTTATTCATTCTAGGATGATGTTTTTGGCTCTTCATAGGCATTTGAAAGTCACACCAAATAAAATACCATCGCCTTAGCAGTTGATTAATCCTTGTGGAAATCCCACAAATAAAGAATCCCCTCTGTTCTCCAAGAGCATCTGGGCTCGGTCCTACTAAGGCACTTAAGTCACTGGTCTGTAATTTCCTGTTTACTTCTCTGCCTCTCTCTGCAGGCTGTGGCTTGCTCACCACCTCCCTTTTGGTGTCTGGTGCTTACACAAGGCAGGTGTTCCAAAATTATTTGTTAAAGGAATGAATGACAGTACCTATATATTCGAAGTGGGGATCCTAAGGTTTAGACTTAAGAGATTTAAGCTTAGGGTCTGAGGAGGGCTTAGACTTAGGCTATCTGTTCTCTCTCTCTCTCTCTTTTTAAAATTTTGGCCATGAACATGTAGCATGTGGGATTTTAGTTCTCTGACTAGGGATCAAACCCATGTCCCCTACTTTGGAAGCACAGAGTCTTAACTACGGGACGGCCAGGGAAGCTCTCAGGGAGTCATTCTCTTCATTTGTCTCAGAAGGTCTCCTAAATGTGTCTCTGTTTTTAAAAATGCAGGGAGAGATATTTGTTCTCCCCTCTGGAACCACTGCTCTTCTGATTCAGAATAATATACTAAGAATGTATTTTCTGAACAAGAGTTACGTGTCACTGTGCTAAGCCCTGCACGTGTGCTCAGCACTTTATGATTTAATTCTCACCACTGAAGAGAAGGCTGTTATTATGATGTTAATATTACAGATGAGAAAACTTAGGAACACAGAGAGCCACCTCCAATCTTTACTGCCCATATATGCACAGTAGAAGGTGCTTCCTCTTGTTAAGTGGATCTAACTCTCAGTAGGGTACACACAGCTTGATGCGCAGAATATTAAATGATTTCAGCCTTCACTACCCCCAAGAAAGGGGAGACTGGGAGCCTGGAGACTCTGGAGGTTAAATTATTTGCTCAGTTTCATACTCAAGTAAATGCTAGAATTGAGAATTGAACCCGTCTGTCTGCCCCTGTTGCACAATCTTCCATTCATTAGCAGGTCCTGATCTGATTTATGTAAGATAAACGTTGGCAATTTTTTTTTGTTTGTTTGGTAAAAGGTCAGATAGTAATTATTTTCAGCTTTGGTGGCAATTCAGGTGCACTACTCAACTCTTCCATTAGTGCAAAGGCAGCTATAGATGTATAAACAAATGGGCATGACTGTATTCAACCAACTATGTACACTAACCTTTGAATTTCATGTAATATATTTTTCTTTCATTTTTTCCCGGCTATATAGTAATGTAAAAATTTGTTTTAGCTTGCCAGGTTTCTTATGAAATTGTTGAGTTGATTTGGCCTGTGGGTCATAGTTTGCTCATTCCTGATATGGAATATTTCAAAAGAATCCAGTAAATGAAATCATCACCTATTTTATGACCTATTTTTTTCTTTCCCAAGCTCTGAACTCGTGAAATGAAGTTGTAGAGATCTAGTTCCCCTTTTCTGTTTCTGTTTTATTCTAATGTGGTTGCTGTGATTATTTATTTTCTAGATAGATTGCAACATGCTGTTCACAAAGTTTTGAAATTTTTGAGTGATTCCTCTTTTCTTGTAGTTATTTTGCAAGTACAGTAGTAACTCTGATTTGTTTTTATACTTCTTTAATGACTAGAATTTCACATCTGTTTGGCAGAGTAAAGTTTTTCATTGTACCTTAGAGCTTGCTTTGAATGAAGAAAAGGAAATTAGATGCAGGTAAAGTTAAAAGACTAAATGTGTCCAGGACAACTAGAAAATATATTCCTTTTACCCCAAATCAAGCTCAAGGTTCTGTCCCCAGTTGAAACTAAAAAGTTTTGGCTTCACAGCCTTGACCAACACTTGGGTTAGTTAGTTAGTTGCTCAGTTGTGTTCAGCTCTTTGTGACCCTATAGACTGTAGCCAGCAGGCTCCTCTCTCCATGGAGTTCTCCAGGCAAGAATACTAGAGTGGATTACCATTCACTTCTCCAGGGGGTCTTCCTAACCCAGGGATCAAACCTGGGTCTCCTGCACTGCAAACGGATTTCTTACCATCTGAGCCACCAGGGAAGCCCCAAGGTACTAAGTCTTTAATTCGCCTCCTCAGCTAACTTGTCTTTGTAGATACCTGAAAATGCTACTTGTTTAGAACTATAGTTAGGAAGAATTGATCCAACAGATGGCCACTTGGAAGGTCATCCAACAAATTTGTTAGGTATTAACCCAGCAAATGGCCAGTTCTCTCTGTAATAAAGAGGATTCCTGCTTTCCAGAAATTTGTGTTTCATTAGTTTCTTCAGTTGCTTCAGGTTCCCTCAGATCCTGTTTTCCAGCCAAAGTTGTCTTTTCTTGTCCTTGCAAGAAGCCACTCGTTAGACCCCTGCTTCTTCCGCGCTTTCTCATACTTTCCCAGGAGGTCCTCTGAGAACCCCAGTGCAGGCTAGTTCCTTCTTTGCCTGTTTCTATTCTACCGGCTTTCTGTCCTCCTCACATTTATGGTTGTGTGTTCGAGGGTTGTCCCTCTAACTAACCTGTGGGCTTCAGGAAGACTTGCACAACATAGCTTTGGCAGCTTTTTAACTTTCTGCTGTTTAAACAGCCTTACACCTAAACAGAATTGAGAGGCTTTTAGTTTCTCCCTATGATACAGATCTCTGTGTAATCAGATCTGGTTTCATCTGACTTTGAAGTCTGAACTTTGCAGCACAGCGTCTGCTCAGAGCACTGAAGTCTATGTGTGTTTGACCTTTTTTCTTAATTTGTTTATAAAGTTATCTGAACAATGAAATTATTTCCCTTTCATTGCTAAGGTCTTTCATGTTCTGATAATGGCTCTGGCAAATCAAAACAAAGGAACTGTGGAAGCCTGGATTTGTATCCAGTTAACTGAGCTAATGTCTGGGACCGGGGCATCCAGGGAAGTGTTTATGGCAAGTTCCAGTTGCATTCAATTCTTTGCTTACTGCGACCTGTTCTCCATCATGCTTAACTTAAATATTATAAAGATGAAGTCTATAGGTCTGTGGAAAGTGTATATTTTCATAGTTTTCTTGTATACTAATCTTCAGAATCAGTTGAGATGATAATATTATTATATGAAATGATATTTACATCTGGATGTGCACAGTGTTTTGCGAGTGTTCCTCACAGGGACATTTTTGAAAGAAAATGCAAGAATTTTGACTGCCTGTCATGGCTAGCCCATCTACTTTATATTCTGTCAGTATGATTTTCTGAATTTCCTGCTCATGACACATTTGTAGAAAAAAAAAAAAGAAACACTAACCACTAAACTTGTAGCATATTCACACCCTCTAGTTTCATGTCTTTATTTCTGAACATAGGATTTGAATTCTAAGAAAAGGGGAAAACAAATGTTCGTAGTACCCTTTTGGAATTTGTGAGCAGAGCCAAATGGCGAGCCATTTCCATGGACACGCTGTGGCTTGATCCTCATGCCGGAAAGGTCTGGGGGAAAAGTTGTGTTCACTCCATACATGAACAGTCACAGATTGGGGGTATTTTATGGAAGAGCTTAAAGGTGGGATCATGAATTAAACACATTTGACAACATGTCTCCCGTAAGATATCATAGTTTTCTATGTATTCTGTTGACATTCTTTTCCTGTTATATTCTTGTTTGTCTAGATTTCAGAGCTTAGTGTAATCATTGCATGATTTGTTCATGAATGTTTGGAATTCCGTGTACAAAGATGCACTTTAAGTGCTTTCATAAGTATCCTCATGTGTGCTCTGAATTACTTGCTTAGGTTTTGAGGACAGAGAACTTAGATAATAACCTGAACATTTTCTATAATGTATTTATCTTCTCTCTCTCACTGATACATACACACATACACACACAAATTTCTATCTGCAAGACACTGACTTAGATCTTTAGGCTACATCAATAAATATATGTTCAGTTTGCACTTTATTTTTTTTTTCCATTTATTTTTATTAGTTGGAGGCTAATTACTTTACAATATTGTAGTGGTTTTTGTCATACATTGACATGAATCAGCCATGGATTTACATGTATTCCCCATCCTGATCCCCCATCTCACCTCCCTCTCTACCCGATCCCTCGAAACATGTGTATTATCTAGAATGAAACACATCACCAGCCCAGGTTGGATGCATGGGACAAGTGCTCGGGCCTGGTGCATTGAGTTTGCACTTTAATTCTATCAAATTGTACATCAAGAAGTTGCTAGATGACTGCATGTCTTTTCATTTCTTAAAATGAAAATTAATGTTTTATGGTAAATACCATGTAGTAGCATCTTCAAGTGCCTTAAGAGTGGGCTAATAGTAAATAATAGAGCTTTATGAAGATTGTATGTGTGTGTGAAGTTTCTGTACTTATTTTTGTTGTCTTCTGAAAATAGATTACATGACAAGTCAAAGATTCTAGGTGATATTTTGGTGGTGTCTGTTTTGGTTAATTTGCAACCTAACATCAGTTATATAAATAGCTTGTATGGTTATTCCCTCTTATATCCAGGTGCAAAATTAGAAAGCAAAGGATGGCTTTCATTGTTCATGTATATACTTGATTGTTAATCTTCTCCTAAAATTTCTGAAGTCAGTGCATGTTTTATGGTCTATGTTGCCCTGAGAATTATTTTAAAAGGTTTTTTTAGTGGATTTATTAAAATTGAAATGCAGTTAATAATCAGTGTCTTTGAAAACTGATTTGTTTGGAGATAGTTTCCAAGTCACTGTATGGTAATCTCTTTTTTTTTTTTTTACACTGTGATATACAAACAGATGATACAGGGAAACTATGACTCATATTTCAAGATTTTTCTGATAAGCTATACAAAGAATATTTTGCTAATGCTTCTTAAACTATTACTTTTGCAAACTACCTTCTCTTCTCTTCTTCAATTATTTATAAATAACTATCTACATAAAGAGGCTTCCCTGGTGGCTCAGTGGAAAAGAACCCGTCTAGCAATGCAGGAGACGCAAGTTTAATCCCTAGGTCGGGAATATCCACTGGAGTAGGAAATGGCAACCCATTCCAGTATTCTTTTGCCTGGAAACTTCCATGGACAGAGGAGCCTGGAAGGCTACAGTCCATGGGGTGGCAAAGAATCAGGCCTGACTGAGGGAGTGAGCAGTCAAGCATGTCTACATAAAGATCATTATCTCTTTGTGCATAAGTTATTATGCATTACAATTCAAATTCCATCATAAAATGTTCTAATTAAATACCAGCACCATTGTTACTTCAACATCCAAAAGTCTTCTCTTTTTGATCAATCCTAACATTTCCCCAAATGGATACTGGGGGATCCTAGTTCTGTAGGATATTGATAATGTTATGAGAAAAAAATTGATTTGTTCTGATGTAAGTTGGACTTTTTTTTTTCCTACTACAAAACCATTCAGAGCTTTAAAAATATGTTAATGTGCACAGTGCTTTTCTAAGAGAGATATCCTGGTTATCACTTTGCCACAAAGAATTTCATGCTTTGGGAACAACTGACTTTATTATTGTATAGATTAGAAAACAGAGTCCCCTAAAAATTAAACAGCTTGCTTAAAATTAGACCTCCAGACTAACACTTGTAAGGCAAGGCCATTCTAAGATGAGTATTGGTAGGTTCTTTCAGCTCCAGGCTCTCTCTTTATCAGCTTTTGGGATAAATGTGAGTCTTGCCTTGATTTCTGGGCTTGTACTTCTTATTTGTTTTGAATGACAGAGTGTGTATCTCAGAAAACCTACCTTATGGAGACCCACATTCCCACCCAGACAGAATGTATTGATTTATTTACAGGTTTTTTTTTTTCCCCCTTTCTTGAAGTCTTTTCTTTAAAAATTAAAAACACAAACAGACCATGTTTACTGGGGAATCTCAGAGAGTAAGCATTTGAAAGAGACACTTTGTTCTCTTGGAAAATTGATCTCTGTGCTAAAAATTAAGTAAATACTCTTCTTTGTGTCATAGCTCAGTTGGTAAAGAATTTGCCTGCAATACAGGAGACCCTGGTTCGATTCCTTGGTTGGGAAGATTCTCTGGAGAAGGGGAAGGCTATCCATTTCAGTATTCTTGGGCTTCCCTTGTGGCTCAGCTGGTAAAGAATCTGCCTGCAATGCGGGAGCCCTGGGTTCAATTCCTGGGTTGGAAAGATCCCCTGGAGAAGGGAAAGGCTACCCACTCCAGTATTCTGGCCTGGAGAATGCCAAGGACTGTATTCCATGGAATTCCAGGGGGTTGCAAAGAGTCGGACATGACTGAGCGACTTTCACTTTGTGTTTGTGGCTCTTGGCGTCTCATTTATTTGGAGTTCATTCTCTTAGTAAATAGTTCTACATACTAGGCCTGGAGTATACCTGGATAAGTAGATTGGGAATAGGCCCTGCCTTCCTAGAACTCATAGTGAATATAGAAAAGACAAATAATAATTGTAGTTCATCAGAAATAAATAAGCAAATCAAATAAATAAATTGTGCTAAGTGCTGAAGTTTAAGGTTCAGAGAACCATGCCTTGTAAAGTAAGAAGGGGTATTTTCTAGCCAGAAGGTACGAGGAAGGCTTCCTGAGGAAGTGGCTTCAGCTACGCCCTGTAGGATGAATAGGTAGTTGGTAGATGAAGCAGGTAGAGGCTGAGCCCAGGACAGAGGTGTCAGGGCTGGAGGAGCTCGTCATTAGGAAGCGTAACAACACCAGTGTGGTTTGTGGTTGTGAGCGGGTAGCACATGAACTGCCGTGGGTGATCCTCTGACATCCGAACGCATACCGTTGCATCCTTTCGTTGACACGTGTGTACCACTTGCCAACAAGAACGTTGTTGTTGGTTTGTCACCTGTTTGGTGAGCTTTGGTATTCATCCTGTCCTGCCATTTAAGTGTAAGAAGAAATAATGCTCCATCATCAAAAAGTCTGGGGAAATTCTGCATAAATTCTGCCTAGAGGTAATCTTGCTTGTAACCAGAGTAATCTTTTCCCAGAGACATAAGATAGGGGGCATAGGGACTGTTCATGCGGCTTCCCAAGTGGTGCTAGTGGCAGAGAACCTGCCTGCCAAGGCAAGAGAGGAGAGTGACACGGGTTCGATCCCTGGAGGAGGAAATGGCAACCCACTCCAGTATTCTTGCCTGGAGAACCCCATGGACAGAGGAGCCTGGTGGGCTACAGTCCATTGGGTCGCAAAGAGTTAGACCTGACTGAAGCGACTTAGCAGATACAGCACAGGACCATTCGCACAACTCCAAATTGTGATTTTTTTCCTCTTTTTCTTTAAGGTATAATTTCAAACACTTTGGGAGGGTTTTATACTTATCCTTGCCTATCTTAACATAATATATATAAGGTATAATGTGAGGAAATTTAATACAAATAGATTATATTTAGTATATTATGTAAATATAATAAAATGGGATATAATGTAATTAGTATATAAGTAGTAAGATAATTTATACAATTTAAAGAATGTAAAGGAATATATTAGCAGTCTGGTTTAACATTATGATGCTTCCTATCATTTTTTCTGGTGTTTCCTTAAAAAGTACATGTTTGGGATTTGACTGTCAACTTTGCTGACCGCCTTGCTTTTGTTTTTGGCTTCCTCCAGTCTAGTGGGATTGCAGCCCTCATTGCTATTTTGGTGTTACTGCTGCTCTTGGCTATTGGACTGATGTGGTGGTTTTGGCCCCTTTGCTGCAAAGTGGTAAGTAAGAAGGATTTGCAGTCTTCTTTTTTTTTTTTTTAAACATCAAGGTGTAAAGTACGGCTGAAATATGAATCAGTGCCACATTGCTCAACAACAGCAAAGTTTCAATTAGCAAATTGAATTTTAATAGTTATATATTTTAATCATTGTAAGAAATTCTATTCATGCCTGCTAATAAATGTTTACTGTAAAACTTCTAGGAAGCACTTCAAAATCAGGTTTAGGGGAAGAAGAGAAGAAGAAGGTAGGAATGATGATAGGGATAAAGGGTTTCCCACTCAAGTACAAAAGAATTTCACGTAAATTGAATGATATTTTCTACTGGATTCATTGAGAGGGGTTGATAATCTGTCAGGTTTTGGGTTTGTTTTATTTTGTTTTCATTGCTTATTGAATGTTTCATTATCACTTTGAAAGATACACTATTTCAGGACTTTTTCTGTTTGCCTCTTGGAAAAACATTTTAGAAATAAGTCACATGAAAATGTTAGGGTATCTGTGAAACAGTCACTTTGAAGTTAATGACAGTTGGTTTGAGGTTGTGTCATTTTTCATGCTTGAGTAAAACCTCTGAAAGAACATGGATATACACAAGCTTTCTAGTGCTACTGTAGCAAATTGCCACACATTTGCTGGCTTAAAGCAACACAAATTTATTACCTAACAGTTATGTAATCACAGATCCAACATGGGTCTTGCTGGGCTAAACTAAGCTGAAAAGTATCGACAGTGATACATTCGTCTCTTAATGCTCTAGAGGAGGATCTGCTCCCTTGCTTTTTGCAGCTTGCAGGGGCTCCTTCCATTCTTGTCTAGTAAGCCCCTTCCTCCAGCTTCAGAGCCAGGCATGCTGCATCTCTGTCACCATTCTTCTGTAGTCACATGTCTTTCTGACTCCAAACCCAGCTGGGAAAGGACCTCCAATATCAAGGAACCATGTGATGAGGTTGGACCCACCTTGATGCACACATGCATGCATGCATGCATGCATCATCTCCCATCTCAAGATCCTTCACGCTAATCACATCTGCAAGGTCTCTTTGGTCCTGGAAGACAGCTCATTCACAGTTCCAGGGAATTAGAGTGTGGATATCCTTGTATGTGTGTGTGTGCTCAGTTGCTCAGTTGTATCTGACTCTGTGACCCTATGGACTGTAGCCTTCCAGGCACCTCTGTTAATGGGGTTCTCCAGGCAAACATAGTGGAGTGGGTTGCCATTTCCTTCACCAATGGATCATCCTGTCCCAGGGATCGAACCCCCATCTCTTGCATCTCCTGCTTTGGCAGGTGGACATCTTTATGGGGCCGTTATTCTGCCTGTCACAAGGTGGAACTCTGAGTACATTTCAAGCAATATTACTTGGATTGTTCAGGCGTCATAGAAAAGGTTCTTCTGAAGAAGCACTCCTTCAAAGCATGCCTACTGCCTATTTTGGTATCCTCTTCTTATCAGCACATTATATTGAACTTTATGTTTTGTGGATCACAGTAGTGTTTTACGTAATGTTACTAGACCGACTCTTCCCCTGTCACCCTTGCTGACTGATTTCCTCTCCTTGCAACTTCAGGCAGTGCTTTGTATTACTTCTACATTTATTATTCATTGTACGTCAGTCCACTTTCATGAGGCAACTTTACAATCCTTTATCTCAGAGCAGTTGGCCACGGAGGAGGCACAGAGTTAATTTAGACAGCAGCAGAGACAAGAAGCATCCTGTCTCTTTGCTGAACTAATCAGTTTCCTGCCATAGCAATTTATGCTCAGTTTCCTGTTGTAATCTTCATTATCTTAGATATGGTGATTTTGAGACGAGCTAACTTTCTTGCGTCTCAAATTAAAAAGCAAAAAGGTGCCTTAATGTGATTTGTACTCCTTACTTTTTTAATTTAAAATTCACAGGGGTGGTTTTCATTCTTTTGTTACTTTGCATTTTCATTTACTATTGACCAGAGGGCTCAAAAGTGTCAAAGTGTATGGTTTTTTTAAAAGGACACTAGTGAACACTGAACTGGGCTTCTTTGTGAGGTTGCTGCATGCCCGCTCAGTTGCTAAGTTGTGTCTGACTCTTGTGCAACCCCTTGGACTGTAGCCCACCAGGCTCCTCTGTCCATGGAATTTCCCAGGCAAGAACACTGGAGTGGGTTGCCATTTCCTTCTCCAGAGGATTTTCCTAACCCAGGGTTCAAACCCAAGTCTCTTGCTTGGCAGGCAGTTTTTTTTCACAACACTTGATGTAGTCAAATGAAGTCTTCACTGTCACATGGATGTTATAGAGGGGACTCGATCATCAGGTAGTGAGAATAGATCCATTCCATCCCTGAAACTCTGCAGATTGGGAATCAGGAATTATATTTCTTTATGCAGGGTGCAGACTTTATGCAGGACACCATTAAGGTGTGTTTTTAGGATGTCAGGAGGGCTTCCTATATACAGAAACATCATGAATGCTTACTAATTTCTGCAACTTATTTAATAGAGAGAATCATCCTTATTTTACATTTAGAAATAGAGACTACAGAGCAGTTAGCCTTGAGTATGAACTTGCATTTAGATCTAAAAATAAATGAATTGGGCTTTCCAGGTGGTGCTAGGAGTAAAGAACCCGTGTGCCAATGCAGGAGATATAAGAGATGCTGGCTCGATCCCGGGGTCGGGAAGAAAATGTAGGAAATGGCAACCCACTCCAGTACTCTTGCCTGGAAAATCCTATGGACAGAGGAGCCTGGTGGACTACAGTTCACGGGGCCACAAAGAATCAGACATTACCGAGTGACTGAGCACATAAATGAAGCAGAACAAATGTTCCCTAAAAACACAGATTTAAAAGCAGAGAGAAAGTAGAGGCAAAATTCTGCATTCAGCCCTTAGTAATCTGAGCCAGTACTGGGTTTGGAATTAGGGGTTCAGAAATGACTACCATATGATATGGAAACTCATATTTTAATAGTGAGAATGGAGGTTCGTGATTACACCCAGGAGCAACACATGTCAGGAACACAAAGGAAAGAGGGATTTGCCAGAATTGAGGGATTGTTTCAGGGAAACTGGGTGGAGCTGCCGATTCCAAACTGATTTTGAATATTGAACAAGACTTTGGCAGTTGATGAGGGACATTTCCTATGAAGTGTGTGTGGAATTACAAGTTATTCAGGCGTGCTTTGAGATGTCCCAGGCTGAGGTCTAGCATGCCAGGGAAAGGAGTGGTGGAAGATGGTTTAGGATCTAAGCATGAACCTCCTATGTCTTTGAGGAAGTTTGAACTCACCCTAGGGATGAGGAGAAAATACTGGAAATATTTGATCACTGATCTCCTGAAAGAAGCTTCCCTTGCTGTACATGCTGCTGAGATCTGGTCCCGGTGGGGATTAAGTCTTATCCAGTTGAGTTCCATCAGCTATGGCAATACAAGCCAGTATAGATGGTGCGCCTTAGATATGGCGGTGGGCAGGGGAGGGGCAACATAGGGATGGGGGGAGTGGGGAGTACAAACTATTGGGTATAAGTTAGGCTACAAGGATGTATTACACAACACAAGGAATATGGCCATTGTTTTGTAATAACTGTAAATGGAGTGAAACCATTAACATTTGTATTTAAAAAAAAGATACAGCCTGAGCAAAGTATCTCTAACAAAGTATAGAGAGCCGGAATATAACAAGTAAGCTAAATCAATTAGAGAAAGATGAGGAGGTGATGTGAAAAGGAAGGGTCAAAGGAGACTGTAACCTTATGAAAAACAGGATCTTGAGTATAACAGAAGGTGTACTATGATAGTACAACTGCAGGATATTTATTTATTTGATTATGTTTAGAGAATATATTTCCACAATGTTGGCATTTGAATATGATTAGTTAATTGTTAGCAACGTTCAATTATCAGGGATCATTTTGGACTTTGACCATCAGCTGTTACCAGTAATAATACTTTTTAATAGGAAATGAAATGTATTTATTTCAGCTTAGTGTTACTCACTCAGTTGTGCCTATCTCTTTACAACCCCATGGACTGTAGCCTCTGTCCATGGAATTCTCCAAGCAAGATTACTAGAGTGGGTTGCAATTCCCTTCTCCAGAGGATCTTCCCAACCCAGGGATCGAACCTAGGTTTCCCACATTGCTGGTTTATTCTTTACTGTCTGAGCCACCAGAGAAGTCCTTATTTCAGCTTGGTATTGTGTAAATTCCTTTTGTTTGAGTGTCTTTTAAGTACTGGGGCAAACATTTAGTCTTTCAACTGAAATATGATTAAACAGCTTAAAATGTCTGTTTTCAGGCACATTTAGACTATGTCAGCCATCACCTCCTTGGGAATCGTACGCTTAGGAGCTCTTATCGAGATAGAAATCCTGGAAAGGAAAAAAAAAAACCCTGAACAGAGGCACCCGTATCTGTCACACATTCTTCATTGAATCATTTCATATTTTTAAAAAATATCTTGTGAAATAATTTAACCATTCATTTTTCAGAGATTAACATTTCACAGATATCTAATTAATGACTCAGAGATGACAGTGTTACCTATATCTTAGCCCAGATTTTTTTTTTTCTGCTCCTATAATTGAAAGGCTCTCAGAGTAGGTGCTGTCAGATTTCCACCTGTGGTGTCTCTCTCTGAGGGGAAAGGGTGGTTGGGTGATACATTTCCAGGGATCAGTATGGTTTAGGATAGCCCCTATGGTAAGGTCAATAATGATCCCTAAAGATATCCAGGTCTTACTTCCTGGAAACCGTGATTGTTGTCTTCTATGGCAAAAGAGGTGGCTCGGAGGTTAAAGCGTCAGTGAGACTTTGCAGATATGATTAAATTCAGGATCTTGAAATAGGGAGATCATCCAGAATGACCTAGCTGGCTCTAAATACCATCACTGTGCCCATATGAAAGGGTGACAGAGGAGATAAGACCACGGATGGGGAGAAGGCAGTGTGACCATGGAGGCAGAGACCAAAGTGATGCAGCTTCTAGGCAGGAGCTGGAAGGGGGCAAGGAGCGATAAACTCCTGGAGCCTGCAAAATGAGATGGCTCTGATGACACCCGATTTTAGTTGTTAGACTCAGTATGGACTCCTGGCATCTAGAACTGTAGGAATATAAATTTATATTGTGTTAAGCCACTAAGTTTGTGGTGATTTGTTATTGCAGCATTAAAGATCTAACAGATTCCCTACGTGATTCTGATATTCTCCAGAGTTGGGGATCACTGCTCAGGGGTATTGATTTTGGGGAATTCTTACATAATATGTTTTCGAATCAACTCATTACAAAAACTGTCTATGGAGTGCAAGAAGTTGTAAGATGAGAGATAAGGAAATATTCTTAAAATGTTTGCAGTGATTCTGTGGCAGTGAAAACCTGTGGGCATTCTTTAAAATTAGAATTACCATTCTGTTTTGTTTTGGGTCAACTGTCAAGTAAATATGCGTAATGCTTTATATACTGAGTAGAATTTACTCACTGTTTCAGAGTGACAGGGATTTGTCGAAGAAACAGGTTTCTTATTTTAAGAAGTATCCAGGACATATATGTTATTAGAACCCATTGACAGCAAAGATCCGTGGTCAGCTTTCTTAGGGTGCCTCTTGTTTGATGGTAGAAACCAGTACAATCCCGTTCATATTCAGATATGTACCACTATTTCAAAATTGTGAGAGATAAAGACAAATACCATATGTTTCCACTTATTTGTGCAACCTAGAAAACCAAACAAAGGAACGAATATAACCAAACAGAAGACATGGATACAGAGAACAAACAAGTGGTTGCCAGAGGGGAAGGGGTGAGGGACGGGTGAAATGGGTGAAGGGGATTAAGAGGTCCAGAATACAAGTTGTAAGATAAATTAGTCATGAGGATATAATGTATGGAACAGCCAAAATAGTTGTATTGTTATAACTTTCTATGATATAAAAATATTGAACCACTATTCTATACACGCGAAACTATTGTAAGTCAATTAAACTTTAAGAAATCATGATAGTTCCTAGACCTATTATTATATTTCATTATTTGATGAATTAATAAAGAAGCACATAGTATTTCTGTTTCACAGATCTGGTTTCTTGTTTTTAAAAGTAGATTAGACAGTTACATTTCAATACAATTGGATTCCTTTTAATCCTGTGTATTTCAATTTAGCTTGTTTAGTCTAGGAAGGGGTTCGTTGGTCCCCTATAATCAGATTGCCATAGAGGAACATAGAATAAAAAAGGTTAGAAAAAAACTCCCCAGATAGAATATCTGGCTACCAATGATGCTTTTAACATGAGACTATTTTAAAATGTTAAATCTTTCAATTCATTTAATGAGTATATTCAAGGATAAAAGAAACAGGTGATATCATTAAAGACAGATTAAAATGTTGCAGATTTGTGTCCTCTGTGTGCCTAGGTTTTCCATGGCAAATAGGATCTAAATCAATATCTTTGGAGAACTTTATCTCGTAGTAGTAGTAATAGTAGTAATAATAGTAGAACCCTCATGCAAAGCTGGAATTTTTAGGCGTTATCATTAGTGAACTATAGAGTATGTTGAGTTTGCAAACTATTCCATCAGGGGGGAAGTTCTCATTTTTGTATGAAGTTATTTCTCACAACCTGTTTATGATTCTGTTTCCTACTCATTGAATAACCTCACATCCATCTTTTACAACTGCTTTTCTATAACAAAGATGTCAGCAGCATCCTTCCTTTTCCTTAGATTAAAAAAGGGGAGAAGTTAAAAACAATCATGTATTGAATCATGAGGGAGCTATCAGAAAATACGGCTCTTTACATCACTGTTAAACTCGTAAGATGTGTTGAGTTTATGGCAGGTTTGTTTTACTACCAGCATAGCAGAACTGAGCGTCCTGTAGTTGCATCACTTGGAAGAACTGGGCATTCTGCAAAATTACAGATGTAAGGCTAATGAGGTGGCAAACAAAGACTTTCTGGAGTGTTGTCAATTAGAGTGTGTTATCCAGCTGCAAATAAATATCTGAATATGCTGGGAATGATAAATGTTCACTTTGCTCTAGTGTCCTTGGCCAAAGTTCTCCCTCCACAGGGGAAAACTACAAGCTCATTTTTCCTCAGTACATTTAAGACATTGCATAAAGATCTCATAAATCTTTTTAAAACACCATTTTAAAAAGTTATCTTTTTAAAGCCCAATTTACTTATAAGTAAGCTGGGCTTTCGTGATGAGGATATATCTGACTAGAGCTATATAGAATCATTTTCTTAGCCAGCAACAGCTGTGCTGTTCTTTCTAAATAGTAATAATGCTCCTACATTGCACTTGTTTTTCATTGTTGAGGAGGGCTCTTGGTGCCTTTATTGAGTTACTTTGAGAGCAGCCTGATTTTTTTTTTAAGAATGCACAATAAGACAGAAGGAATTTAAATTTTAATATGCGTTCCTTGTACCATTAATTAAAATGATTTATGTTTGGTTGCCTCTTTGAAATAGAGTGTGATGTTAGTGCTTATTGGTTCTATTGTGATGTTTTCCAACAGAGCATCATTACAAAACAGGGTATCACACTCTTCCCGGTCTTAGTTTATTTACCTTGATGGCAGTACCTTTACTTAACTCCAGGAGAATACACTCTCACGGGGCTTCCCAGGTGGCCCAGTAGTAAAGAATATGCTTGCTGATAGAGAAGACGCAGGTTCGATCCCTGGGTGAGGACGATCCCCTGGAAGAGGAAATGGCAACCCACTCCAGTATTCTTGCCTGGAGAATTCCATGGACAGAGGAGCCTGGCGGGCTACAGTCCATGGGGTTGCAAATCAGTTGGACACAACTGAGCATGCATGCTCCCCAACCCTTCAAAGCACACTCTCACATTGTTCTTCCCAGTCCTCATCAGGCATTTAAAATTTTATTTATTGTCCGGACTTCCCACTATTATTTGTTTATTCAAAGCAGTCTCTTTGAACATTAATGAGTCTGTCAAGGAGGAAAGAAAAGGTAGGCAGATAACCCGACCATATCTTGGTCTGATTGTTGAAAGCAACTCACTTTGTGGGATTTGGAAAAGGATTTCCTAAACACTAATGTCAGAGAACTTTGTATTCATGAGAGGAAAGGCATTGCACTTGTTCTATGATCTTATCAAAAAAGAAAGGGAAGAGTGAAAGGAAATCCCACATATATTTCAAACAAGTTTTCGTACACACTAAGAATGAGTTCTTGAAGTCTGTGGACCCTTAGGTGCTTAGATGACATTGCTGAAATATTGGGCATTTGTTTCTGTCACTGGCAAGAGTCACTTCTGAAATACTACTTGATCTACAGTCGTTACACAGTATCTTTTTTTTAAATCCAAGGCAGTTCACTGTTGACAGTTCTTTTCACTCTTTTCTGAATATCGGAACATATGATTGCATCAAGCTGGCTGCAGGCTCCAGTGCTGACATTTTCTAGCGCAAAGAATGCCCACATCACTCGAACATTTGAAAAGTGTTAATGAGCAGATCAAAAGGACTGTTGCCTGAAGCAGCTAACTTTTTTTTTTTTTTTAATCGGCTCTCCTCCAAACTGAAATCTTCATTCTAGCAGCTAAGTAGATGAGATGTAATCCTTTCTGATGATGATAATAACAAATGAAAAAAAAAAATTGGAGAAGAATCAAACTCTGCATATGGTTCATAAAGTGGTGAAAGTGTTTTCCAGAATCTTCAATATCGAGTTGAAGGATGCTAAGTAGAAAAAATCCTGGCAACTAGGCAATATTATGCCTTTTAAAATCTGCAAATTCTCATAAAATATGGTGCATGCGAATACATCCTTTTCTGAGATGAATGTTCTTGCACTATTTAATACAAGAATGGGATTCTCATGACTGTTATTTTTAATGTATTTGGACTAACAATCAGGTTTCCTTTTCTCCTGCAATTTTACTGAAATGTAGGGACATCAGTGGACACAGACTTTTGCCATTTTTGGCTTTTGGACTGAATGACTTCAGGTTATTTTCACTCTTCTTTGTTCCTTATGAGGCTGTGTGGTACAATGGAGAGACGGAGCATTTAGAAACATCAAACACACACAACATTTATTTCCTGTTCCAACATTTCTAGGGCAATGATGTTCGGCATGTGAATGAAAACGTTACGTCCCTATAAAATGAGGATGATGGCATCTGTCTCATACAGTTACTGTAAATATTGATCTGTATCTGTTTGTCTATCTCTATCTTACCTACCTATTCATATATCTATCTCGTCAGCCATCCATCCCACCAAGTAATGTTCTTCTCAACACATCTTAAACCTTTTCTCCTGTACCGTTTCCCTTGACAATCAAACCTTATTTTAAGAGAATGTCATGTGCCAGAGAAAGTTGAACCCAGAGTTTGGAGGTAGGTGGACCAGTGACCTGGGTTTAAATGCTAATTCTAATGTTTTCTTTATATATCCTTGGACAAATTACTGAATTCAGAGCCTCCCTCTCCTTATATTTAAAATAAGCATAGTAACCACATAGCACTATTACAAAAATGAAAAAAATATAGGGTGTGTGGCATATGCCAGCACCAATAAAATGTGGTTATTGTTAATAGTATTGAGAGCGCACAGATGAGCCTTGGGTCTGTTTCAGTTTCTGAAAGTGCTGTTATTTGTTGTGGTGGTGGTTGTGTCTCTTAATCTACAAGATCAAATTTTTATTTATGCAGAGTTTTAAGGGTTTTTTTTTTTCCCCATTGTTAACAATGTATAAAGTATACTTACCAGGATTTCAAAATCAATTTAAATTTATAATAAGTCATGCATTTAGTCATACATACAATTAATTACCCATTATTGGAAAAACAAACCCTAATGTTCTTTTCTAAAATAAGGTGAATACAAATACATGTAGACATATGGCCTACTTAATTATATAAAGGCATAGAAGCAAAAGACCTATTGGGAAGTATTGTGATACATACTTTGTCTTTATCGTTCTCTTAGAATTTTCATTTTGGAAAGGACCTGTAGTGAATCAAATTTATTTCCCAGATGAAGAAACTTATCATGGTCTTATATTTTCCCATCTGTCTTTGAGTTCATTAGCTCTTGGACTTTATTGGTCAAAAGAGAAATTTGATACTTCATTTTCTTTGGAACTAGCAATATTTTATTTTCATGGAAATCTTTTATCAGTTATCATTTGCATCTTTTTTCTCCATTAAAAAAAAATAAATTTAGAGGTTGGCTATGAGCCTTTGCAAACATTCTCAACTAGTTCCTTCAACTCACTTTCAATCATGTTTTTAGTATCTGTTGTTTTCACAGCACTTTATTAGGCACCGTGATATTTTTAAAGAGGGAGAAATGATATTGCCCCTAAGAAATCAACACTTCTGAGGGGTAGTTGAAAAATTCCAAAATAAACATATAAACCCAAATTGATGAAACATGAATGGTTCAACTGTGTGGTAACGTGTATATTGTTAAAAGTTTAAAAGTTTCTAGATAATGGAATGGAAAGTTGGTAGACTGCTCTGTGAAGGATGGAAGGGACTTAACATGGAAGCGGTCATTTTATTGGGGGTAGCAAAGGGGTCTTCAGTCAACCTGGAGTTAAAGGTACACAAACAGAGATTTTGTAGATAGAGTGTTAGGGCTGAATCGAGGGCCATGCTAAGGCATTTGAACAATGAGGGGGCAAGAGGACTCATGCACTCAAAAAGGACTTTTTGTTTTCCGGGTTGCGGCTTATGATAACAGATAAAGAGTCTCTGATAAAGAAGGTAAAAATGCCTCTCATTATCCTGTTGTGAGGATGTCAGCAGTGGTCATATGAGGATTTTAAATTGAAACTTGATTTGCCCATATCCATGCTAAAACTCGATGCTATGCAGGATAATGAGCGTGACAAATATGACATAAAAAAAGAGGTGTTATGGCGGTGGATGTTCAGTAATTCTCAAGGGGATATAGTGTAAAGAACTATAGGGGCACTAGTGTAAAGAACCTGCCTGCCAATGCAGGAGACATAAGAGATGCGGGTTGCATCCCTGGGTTGGGAAAATCCCCTGGAAGAGGGCATGACAACCCACTGCATTATTTTTCCTGGAGAATCCCATGGACAGAGGAGCCTGGTGGGCTACAGTCCATGGGGTCACAGAGAGTCACAACTGAAGCAAGTGAGCAAGCACATGTACATAATGTAATATAGGATTGGGGATACTCTTTCCGTTCTCAGAAATTCATATACCCGTACAAGATGTACATGTAGTAACCAGAGTTAATTTAAAATGCTCACAAGGAAATGAAAATGAGTACCGTATATTAAACTTAGACTTACTGGAATGAAGGAGGTACCTTAGCCTCTGCCTAGTGAAAGAACTCTAGAGCACTTTAGGATAATTTGCGAAACTGAATGGAAGCATCATGTGTAAGGTTCCTCCAGAAATTCAGTCAATCCTTGATTTCAGTTGTGGTCACTGGAACATTTGATCCATTTTGACTAGAGAAATGATCAATTAAGCTCCTATTGCAATCAATTAAGCTTCTTGAGAGTCCCTGGAACTGCAAGAAGATCAAACCAGTCAGTTCTAAAGGAAATCAACCCTGAATACTCATTATAAGGACTGAAGCTCAAATACTTTGGCCACCTGATGTGAAGAACTGACTCGCTGGAAAAGACCCTGATGCTGGGAAAGATTGAAGGCGAGAGGAGAAGAGGGCAGCAGAGGATGAGATGATTGAATAGCAGCACCGACTCGATGGACATGAATCTAAGCAAACTCTGGGAGATGGTGAATGACAGAGGAGCAGCAGTCCATGGGGTTGCAAAGAGTCAGACACAACTTAGAGACTGAACAGTCAACAACAACAAGCTTAGAAAAATATTGACCTGGCTGCATAGATTAGAATGAAGGATGAGTTAGAGACAGAGAAGCAAGCTGCATGTGTAATTTAGCTACAAGTAAAACATGTAGGGGCTTCCCAAGTGGCTCTGGCGGTAATGGACCTGCCTGCGAATGCAGGAGACATAATGAGACACCGGTTCGATCCCTGTATCGGGAAGATCCTCTGGAGGAGGGCATGGCAATCCACTACAGCATGCTTGCTTGGAGAATCCCATGGACAGAGGAGCCTGGCAGGCTGCCATTCATAGGGTTGCAAACAGTCGGACATGACTAAAGCAACTTTGCACACACACACACACGCAAAGCATGTAGACATTAATGCCAAAATAAAGCTATGGTAATTATAGATCAATCCTAGTTTTCAATATGTTATTAATTAAAATGCATGGAATGAAGGTGAGGACTGCCAGGGGTGCATCTGTTTTTTCTGAGTACCATGCCTTTAATTAATGGCTTGGCCAAACTTAAAATGCTATTTATCAGTTCTAGAATCCACGCTTTGAGATGTTGTACAAATGACTACATGCCAAAGAAACTGACCAAGATCACCCAATATCTCAGATCGTTACATGAAAAATGATTGTGAGGTTTAGCTCTCAGATGATATATGGTTAGTATTCAAAAACAGGAAACCCTCTCTTATGGAATTAAAAATAGTTGTCTGTGTGTGTGTATACATTTCACACTGTAGGATCAGGACTAAAAAGTGGAAACTACGAAGAGGGAGGCTTTGGCTTCATTTAGGGGAAAATTTTTCAAATGATGTGGGTTCCTTGCCAGTGGAATGAATTGCTTAGTGAAGTAGTGAATTTCTCTTTATTGCAGGAATTCAGACATAGCTGGATGACAACTAGGTGGGGATTTTTCAGAATAATGAAGTTCTGGTTGGATGCATTGGGGAAGTTGAAAAATATTGTACTAGATATTTTTAAGGTCCAAAGACTCTCGAGTTCATGATTTTAGGTAGTGATAATGGGAATGGATGTGAGAGTTGGATTATAAAGAAAGCTGAGCACCGAAGAATTAATACTTTTGAACTGTGATGCTGGAGAAGACTCTTGAGAGTCCCTTGGACTTCAAGGAGATCCAACCAGTCCATCCTAAAGGAAATCAGTCCTGAATATTCATTGGAAGGACTGATGCTAAAGCTGAAGCTCCAGTACTTTGGCCACTTGATGCAAAGAACTGACTCACTGGAAAAGACCCTGATGCTGGGAAAGATTGAAGGCAGGAGGAGAAGAGGAGGACAGAGGATGAGATGGTTGGATGGCATCACAGACTCAATGGACATGAGTTTGAGTAGGCTGTGAGAGTTGGTGATGGACAGGGAAGCCTGGCGTGCTGCAGTCCATGATGTTGCAGAGTTGGACACGACTGAGCTGAACTGAATGGGAATGGAATGTAAAGGACCCTTCCTTCTTCCTGTCATCTTCCGCTCCTCCTGCCTTTCCCCTCGCTTCCTTCCTTTCCCTCCCTCCTTCCTTCCTCCTCTCCTCTCTCCTTCCCTCCCTCCCTTTCCTCCTTCCTTCCTTCCTTTCTTCCCTTCTTCCTTCCTCCTTCTCTCTTCCATCTTCTTTTCTTTTTCCTGCCTTACTCCTTTTTCTCTTTTTCTAACTTTCTTTCTTCTCTTCTTTTCTGCTAGACACTTTGCTAAGTTCTGGGAATATAATCAGGAACAAAGCAGGCATAAAATTCATCCTCACAGAAGTTACAGTGTTTTGGAGTAGGATAAAATTATCAGTTGTGATCAATGCTAGGGGAGAACAAACAAGCATCCGTGCATATTAAGGAAATCTGAACTACTTTGAGAAGACTGGAGAATTCATGGTGGGGAAAGGAGAGGAAAAGATAGGAATGTGGGGTGAAAGAGACAGATGCATACATTACATACACACTGCAGAGACTGGAATATTACAAAAAGTCTGTTGGCCATGGTAAATGATTTGGTGAAGTCATTCAGAGGTGAGAATAAATTATAGATTATGAGAAAACTTTAAGGATGCAATTCTCAAGAAAATGGTTTACTTGAAAGAAATAGGGAAGGCAGGAAGAAGAATTGGCTTTTAAATGAAGGTAATTAGGTTGGTTTTGACTCTGTTGAGTGTGAAATATTGACTGATCTGCTTTTCACTTATTTTGGACATGCACGTTGATAATGACCTGCATGCTTCTTTTTTTCGATTTGCCATACTTTTATTCATTTATTTTCTAGATTACTGTTATTTTATTTTTTAATTTTATTATTGAAGTATAAGTGCTTGACAGTGTTGTGCTAGTTTCTGCTGTAAAACAAAGTGAATCCGCTGTTTGTACACATACACCCCCTTTCTCGTGAGCTTCCCGTCCACCCTCCACTCCCATCCCACCCCCCTAGGTCATCACAGAGCAATGAGCTTAGCTCCCTGTGTGGTTTCCCACTAGCTATCTGTTCTCCGCATGCTAGTTATATACGCCAGTGCCACTCTCTGTTCATCCCACTCTCCTTTCCCCTCACCTTGTCCACATATCCATTCTCTACATTTGCATCACCATTCCTGCCCTGCAAATAAGTGGAGTGCTTCCTTTTTATAAAGGAAATGCACCTGTAGCATGATAACCTTTGTCTTATTTTATTCCAGTATTATTTTAAATCTTTATCCTCTCTTGGCATTTATTTCTGGGCTAAATCTCAAAATTCACATATTTCTATCCTTCATTATTACCAAAAAGAATTGTAATTTTATGTTTATTGATAAAATGAACTTGGATAATAAAAGGGTTAAGTAAAAACAACAGCATTTCTTGTAGCATTCAAATGCTATGATGAATTAGTTTGAGATTCAATCAGATTAAATTACTGTCCAGTTATATCCATGTGATTGTGGTTACTGCCTGTTTTTTTTTTTTTTCCTGAGATTTAGATCTAAACCAAAATTAGAATGATGAAAGTAATATACATAAAAAAGATTGAGTCAGTTCTCTAAATATTTTTAAAAGACCTTTCTTTATGGAAAATTTCAAACATATGCAAAGAGAAAGAGTAAAATAACGAATCCTCCGTGTCTTCTTCACACACCTTCAATGATTCTCAATTATGGCTAATCTTATTTCATCTGTAACCCTATTCACTTCCCACCTCTAATTATTTTGGTGAAAATACCAGAATTATATCATTAACCTGGAAGTGATTTGGTATATATCTTTAAAATATAAGCAGTCTGTAAAAAACACATTCAGGGATAGTTAGGGAGTTTGAGATGGACCATGTACGCACTGCTATATTTAAATTGGATAACCAACAAGGACTTACTGTAAGCACATGGAACTCTCCTCAATGTTATGTGGCAGCCTGGATGGGAGAAGAGTTTGGGGGAAAATGGATACATGTATATGCATGATTGAGTCCCTTCACTGTTCACCTGAAACTGTTATAACATTGTTTGTTAACTGGCTATACCCCAATACAAAATAAAAAGTTTAAAAAACAATAAAAACATATTCATGATAATAGGAAGATACCGGTACACTAAAAGAATTCTTTGATGATATTCATTTTCAAAGCTACTCTTTTAAAATTTTAAGCATCTCATAACAGAATTGAAACATTTGACCTTAAATGGAGTGAAGCAGTTATAGTTTCAAAGTTTTCCTTCTTAGTATACAGACTTGGATGTGCACCCGAATTATCAGAAGCCATTGGCACTTGGTCAGTCATTTTCTATCAGGATAGTATGAAAGTCCAGATACCCCAATACCAGTGAAGATCATTTAAAATCAGATTTCAGTTTATATTCCTCTCACATAAAGAATTAATCATATCAGACTTGATGAAATAATCTACTGAGTAATGATTCACAGGAAAGGAATCTTAGCTCAAAGGTTGATTTGTTTCTAGAAAAAAAAAGGTGGGGAAAGAGAGTATATTCATTTCCCTTATCTCATCCAAAGCAAGCTGATTTTTATATCGTCAATTTGAAAAGAATCAGTGAGTCACAGCAGGAAGAGTTTGCTAGTAAATACCCTCTCCATTTGAGGGAACAAGCTGTAATCTAGTGAAAAATGTTTGCATTTTAACATTAGAAGAAACACCTAGTACAAGGTATTTGACAGTTTTCTTGTTATTTGACTGAAAAATGTAGCTATAATGTATCTACATCATAAAGATAAAGTGAGTGAATGTGTTGGTTGGTTGGTTAGCTAGTTAGTTAAAAAAAACTACTAGTAGTTGCTGGTTAGTCAAAAGCTAACTAAAAAAACCTAGTTTAAAAGGGCGATAGGGGCATAAGTATTGAGAAGCTAAGTTGATCAGGGACATCTTTGGCACCACCACAGTATTTTACTAATCTAATTATTTTTGTACATTCTTCTTGTCTCCTCTTGATGCCACTGAAGTTCCTACATTTAATTTTTTTTTTTTTTTGGTACAGGTTATCAAGGATCCTCCTCCACCACCACCTTCTGCACCAAAAGAGGTAAATGAGTGCTTAATAAGTGATGTATTTTTTTTTTTGTATTTAGATATTATGCCCAGATCTAATCAACTATGTTGTTGTTAGGTAACTCTGATATACTGACTTTTGAGTTTATGAAAGTTACTTGTTATTTTTCAAACCTTGTGGTTTCTTTTACATGTTAGAAGATGGGACCTTCATACATTGATAAACATAGACTGGCTGTCAGGAGCAATAGTACATAGAGATTTAATTTACTTTTATACCAATATATGAATAATATGCTGTTACTGACCTTATTTACAAAAAGTTGGAAGATCCAAGCTTGCAGTTTAAAGATATTATTACTTTCTTCAAAATTATTATTACTTTTATATTACTGCTATATGCTGTATTACTATACTATTAATATAGTATATATTAAATATTATATTACTAGTATATAGCATATACTAGTAATATTATGTTAGCAAGAAGAAACATGGCATTGTGCATTTTCAAAGCTTCTGAGCTACCTTTTTAGTACCAATTTTGCAGGGTTCAAATTTACACATATGTTGAGACTTTAAATGATCATTCAAATGTGGTCCTAATTATAATGTTTTATCGTTTTACATATGAAATGATGAATAAATCTGGAAAAAACAAATGAGGTTCATAGTTTAGGAGCAACTTCTGGTAGCCTAGCAAAATAAGGTAGATTCCATGAATTGTGGAATGAAAGGAGCCCTTATATTCTGTAGAACTTCACTTGAAATTTATACATGTAAGCAGAAGTACATACACATGTGCTATGTGTAATTTTTACTATATTTCTTCCATACCAGTGGTATTATTCAGAAAAATATCTAAATGTGAGCAAGTTATGACTTAAGTAACATTATAAGAAATTAATTAAACACTTTTTTAAAACCTTGTACCTGCATAGGAGGAAGAAGAACCTCTGCCTACCAAGAAATGGCCAACCGTGGATGCTTCTTATTATGGTGGTCGAGGTGTTGGAGGAATTAAAAGAATGGAGGTTGGTATATCTTAAAAAAAATAGAAGCTGCTAATCTGGAATATATATTTTTAGAACTATTAAGCCATGGAAACTACTTTTCACAGCTCAATTTCCTAATACCATCCAGTATTTCTTAACATGTGGTATTTTTTTGGGCAGTTTTTTTCCATGGAATAATTCTAGCCATTTCAAAACTGTGCAAGAACTGACTTCATTAGCCAATGGACTGCATTGATAAGACGCATGAATTCTAAAGGGCAAAACAAAATTAGGGATTTTCCTCACTGTTTTGGAAAAAATGATGACAGAGAACATCAGCTTTGAAGAAGCCAACTACTTAAAGTTGCAACAATGCTTGTCTTTGAAAAGAGTCAGTAGTTAAGTACTGTTTGGGGAGAAAAAAATGTTAAAATATTCAGGAGAGTGGATATGACCTTATCACAAATGTAGAGGAAGTACCTTTAAGGCTTTTAAAAAATAGGTTTTAGTTGCCTCTTATGAATAATCATAATTAATATTAAATATCATTTATAGAATGTATTAAATTTTTAGACTGGCAAAAAGTGTGGATTAAAATAGAACTTAAATATTATATCTTAACCATCAAATGAGGTCTTCTTATCACCACAGACATATTTTTCAATGTGATGGAATAATTAATAATATGCAAGCCCTGTCAGCACTGACTCCTTAACAGTGGCAGAGATAAGCCAGCCTCCCACCCAAGGGAGCAGTTGGAGGGATTTTGTCATTGATATCATGACTTTTTTATTAAACACAGATCCTGGCAAAGCATGTATATAAGAAGATGTATGCAGGGGGAAAACGGTTAGACAGGAATTGGCACAACGTGTTAGTAGTTTTCTTTGAATGGAGTGATTTTCAGTTTGTGTTATGTATTTCCCTGCTTGTTCATGACCTATTTGTCAGTGAGCATGTACTAATTTATATCAGAATAATAAGCCTAATTCCATTTTGAAATCCACACATATAAAATACCACGTAACAGTGGGGATCAAATACATTGCATGTGTGCCCCGTTGCTCAGTCGTGTCCAGCTCTTTGCGACCCTGTGGACTGTAGCCCGCCGGGCAGCTCTGTCTATGGGATTCTCCAGGCAAGAGTACTGAAGTCGGTAGCCACTCCCTTCTCCAGGGGATCTTCTCAACCCAGTGATGAAATCCAGGTCTCCTGCATTGCAGGTGGTCCTCATCTGAGCCACCTGGTATATTTGTTCTTATTGAAAACACGAGGAATTGTGGCAGATTTTTGTTACTCCAATATTCTAGTATTCCAGAGATTAGGAGTCTCTTTCTACAGAAAAGAAAAGCATATGCATGAGCTCCTGAATGGGTTCCCAGTTAAAAGGCATATTATTGGAATATGGTCAGGAAAGCCACGGGGCCATGAACGACCTTGAGTAACTCACATTTCAAGTTTTAAGAGTTATTGACTCTTTTATTTAAAATTTAGTTGAATTGAAATTTATTTATTTGTGTTTTAGTTTTGACTTAATTGATATGAAATTACATTGCCCTTCCTTTTTAGCTGAAGAAAATTTCTGAGGACTCATTTACTATTAATAAAGCAGAGTCCATTTTAATCACAGATAATTTTTCTAAAGTTTTTTCTTTAATGTGGACCATTTTTAAAGTCTTTATTAAATTTGTTCAATTTGTTTTACATTTGATTTTTCGAAACAATATTGTTTGTTTCTATTTTACATTTTGGTTTTTTTGGCTGTGAGGCATGTGGGATCTTACCTTCCCAGACCAGGGATCAGATCTGCTCCCACTGCATTGGAAGGCAAAGTCTTAACCAGTGGACCACTGGGGAAGTTCCCTAACCATGGATAATTTTGGCTATATTTTATGGACTAGTCCATCAGTGAGGTGGAACTAAGGATGGGATGATGGAAAAAATGAGCAAGTAAATATAGGCATCACAAAGGGGAAGCACAATATGTAAAAATACACAATAAAAATATACTGAGAATTAAGCACCATTAGACTTTTTTAAGCATGAATTTATTTAAACTTGGAGAGGAAAAATAGAAAACATACCTTGTTTTAAAATCATGCCTATTCAAATCTGGAAAGTATTTTCCTTAAAAAATAAATACCTTAAAGGGAAAGTAAATGGAATTATAGAAATCATGGTACATCTGAATTAAAAAATAAGTCTTTGTAACTAAATGTTATTTTAAGCCAGTATAGGAATTTTAGTAGAAAGTCTTTCTTCCTTCTCCTTTACATTAAATATTTAAACACTGTGGTAATGGCAATTTGCAGAAAGCTAGAGCTGAACTGATGTTAATAACAGCTGTTAGCACAACTGATCACAGTATCTGATGACTTCACATGTGTGTTTCTGGCAGTGCAGCTTGAAACTGTTTTTGTTTCTTTTCTCAGTTCTGAAATTGCTCCTTTATGATACAACCTCTGAATATGCTCAGAAATTATGGGATTTCATTGTTTATCATGAAAACCAAATAGAATTGGAAACATTTAGCTATCAAACTTGCACTTTTTTTAAAATAGTCAAGAGTCAGATATATCAATTTTGTCAAGGCTGCCTTTAGCAACCTGTTCTTGTTATTCTTTTATCCATTTTGGCTATCTCAATGTGGTCAAACTAAAATATTAAAATTTATACATATAAGGGTGTATATATATTTAATTGTTTTTAAGAGTTTAAGGAAAACTCTATATAGTGTTTCCTAGCTTTAGAATTTGAAGCTGAATGAGAATTGATTGTGCTGTTGTTTGTGGTGATGGTGATAATGATGAAACAGCTATGATGAACTAAGAATAATGGATTTATGTAACGCATTTATTTGAGACCTCAGCAACTATAATTGGGGCTTCCCTGGTGGCTCAGAGGTAAAGAATCTGCCTGCCAGTGCAGGAGACATGGGTTCAATCCCTGGCTCGGGCAGACTCCATGGAGAAGGAAACAGCAACCCACTCCAGTATTCTTGCCTGGAAAATCCCATGGACAGAGGAACTTGGCAGGCTATAATCCATGGGTTGCAAAAGAATTGGACGCAATTTAGTGACTAAACAGTAGCAACACCAACTATATATTGGGTTGGCCAAAGCATTCGTTCAGTTTTTTCCATAAGATGTTGTAAAATGGACTTTTCCACCAACCTAGTATCATACATTTAGTTGTTTAATAGTTGAGTCCTTAGAAATGCCATGTTGGGTGAGAACTCATGTTCATCTATCTTCGTGTTCTTTATCTGAGAATGGTGCCAGTGTTACTTAGAGGAAGAATACAATTACCATTACCTCTGTGATATCAACTGTGAATGCTGCACTAGTTAAAATCTAAGTTAAAAATCTATAACTTCTGAATGGTCCTAAATTTTACCTACTTATACTTCTACTCCGAATTACTTCTCTATGTTATGATACTATTTGACTATGTATCTTTTTTTTTCCCCCCCTTGGAATAGAGACTTTATAACTGCAGGAGATGGGTCCTGGTTTTAGAATTTTTTAGTTCAATTTAGATATGTCTAAAGATTTTTAAAGTTTTAATTAATCTGGGTGAAGACACTGATTTGAAAGAGAAGGTCATTTCTCTGGAAAGAAAACCAACTATCTAGCTCTAAAGGTTTAATGGTGTTTAAAACAATTTTAACAACCTCATAAAGAACATTCTAGTACCACTGATCACACTGAAAGATACAGATACATTTTAATAACTCAACAGGGTCCACTTGAAATTGAAAACCTATTCTAAAATTGTAGTTAAAAAAAGGTAAAAACATCTAAGTAAGCCTTATCAAAAAGCTATGAATAGATCTTTCTATGAACAGTAATCATCTGTATTCCTGTCCACTAATTCAGGTCATTAACATGCTTTTAAAAAGCTTATTAATCACTTTTTCTTTGTAGAAATTACTTAACACTGGTGACTCACTGAGTGCCCAGGACAGGCCTTCCTGTTTTTTTTTAGAGCTTCACTTATCTTTGTCTTCTTTGGTAACATCCTTGCTTTTTAGACTTCTCTGCTGCTCTTGGAGGAACAAAGCCTTCCTCCAGGGGCTGCATCCTCTTCACATGTCCACACTTGAAAAAAATTTGGCTCAGATTTAGCCAATTTTCATAGAAAAGTAAAGAAAACATCATTTGACCTTGCAGTTTTTTTTCAGTGTCCAGGGTTTTCAGAGAAAGGAATTCCCTCAAATTTGTGGAAATCTCTGATGTCTCTGAATTCTTCTCTTCAGAGTCTTTTCAGATTTGTCTTCCTTAATGAAAAATGTATATATATGTCAAATAACCATATACATGTGAGCAGAGGAACTGAAGACTGAGAGCTGCTTTACAAAGTGAAGATAAAACACATATAATTATTTTTACTTCCAAAGGCAAAAGTTTAATCATACCTTTGTCCTTAGTCAAACTTGATGGAAACTTTGGAAGGAAAAATTAACTCCTTTTATAAAATATATTTGTAAAATTCGAACCTAGTTGAAACATCTTGTCCACTTCAGACTAACATGTTCAAATCCCTGTCTTGCTACTTACTGTGTGGCTTTGGGCTCATCACTTAAGCTTTCTATATCTTTGTTTCCTCCATGGGAAGCAAAAAACACAGTGTCTACCTCATAGCATTTTTTGTATGGATTAAATGCAGCTTGGCACATGACAATTATTCAATAAATGCTAATTATCATCACGATTACCATCTATTTCAACCATTGTCATCAGTATATAGGGGTGTGTGTTTAGCTAGAAGGAGAACATACCTAGAGAATAGAATTACACATTTCCCTTGTAAAATATAAATTAACTCCTTATTTGAAACAATGGAGAAATGGTTGTATCAAATTTAATTGATGCCAAATTTTTATAAAGGGTCTTTATTTCTAGGATCTTGATATTAAATACATAAGGAGTAGTGAAAAACCTGTTAAATCTCAGAAGAAAGGAATTTGGAGTTAGGTTACCTACTCATCTTTTGACTCTGAGGTGTTGAGCCAAGTACCAACTGAACAAGAGTCTGTTCTCCTGAGCCACTGTATGTCTGATAGCAATATTTCCCTTTGTTTTAAAGGTTCGTTGGGGTGATAAAGGATCTACAGAAGAAGGTGCAAGGCTAGAGAAAGCCAAAAATGCTGTGGTAACCCTTCCTGAAGAACCAGAGGAACCCGTCAGACCCAGACCACCTCGATCCAAACCCACACACCAGCCTCCTCAGACCAAGTGGTACACGCCAATTAAGGTGACTGTTCAAACTTTATGGGATTTAACTGCAATTCCTAAAGTGTAATCCTTTTAGTCTCCCTGAAGGAGGACCAAGGTATATCAAACAGCAGATATTCAAGTGACCTTCTAACAACTGAGTCATTTCTCGGTAACAAGAAACTCCGTTTTTGTTATTTATTCTTTTAGTTAATGAAAGAAATGAGAGTAGAGGAAAAGACTTTATCTTCTTCATTTTAGCTCATTTATCTAGCAAGCAGAGGTGGAGTACATTTCCCAGAGGCTGACAGCTCATGTTTCCTTTTAGGGTCGGCTGGATGCGCTCTGGGCTTTGTTGCGGAGGCAGTATGACCGAGTTTCCTTGATGCGACCTCAGGAAGGAGATGAGGTTTGTACCTGGGATCTGTTGGGAAAAAGCTAGATTATTCTTTTAAGGATGAAATAATTGATGAGATTAATATTTTCAGTGCCAAGCTTTATTTAGTGTTATATGATTCTACCGTGGTGTTTAAACTATCAACACATCTAAATCTTAAGATTTTACTTCTATGAGATGGAGATAATTTTAAAAACATCTGAGTTCAACCATTTAGAAAACCAATTTGAGAAAATATTCCTGGAATATTCCCAACAGATCATTTACCCCTTGCTGTGACCATAGGTAGAGAGAATTAGGTGGTTTGTGAAGCAGGCTCTTTCATTACCAAACCACTGTGGTTAATACAAAGTTCTTGTATTTAATGAAGTTTGTGCCTCTGTTTAAATTAATGCATAATCTAGAGTTCTGCTTCTCAAACAACATATAACAACTCTCTTCTTCAATATGCTAGACTTTCACTTTATAGGTTTTAAAATTGTTTTCATGCATCATCTTAGTTTTCTGTCCCCGGACTTAGACATTAATTTTCAACATTTTAAGTGTTGGGTATAGTGGTAGCACTGAAGATGTACTAGCAAAAACAAGAGAGTGGTTCCAACACTCTTGTCAGCAACCTTCTGTATTCCTTTATGATTAAAGGATTCCTTTATGATTCCTCTCATGACTAAAATTTAGTTTTATGGCCTTTTCTCATTTGTACTAATTTTGACTTAATTCACTAATTTATAGATTATAAATATGCACAAGTAATAGCATCTGGTAATACTGAGGGGTACAGATAATGGCCTTTGCCCTTAAGAAATCTAAACTTTGGGATACACACAAAAATAAAATTTATTCCAGAATATGATCTAAGCCATATGTAGATAAACATCAAGGACTCTTGAGTACATGGAGGAAGAGACATTAACTCTTCCTAGAGGAATCTGGGAATGTTTCATCAAAAACAGAGGCCTGCTATCTTTGAAAATGCATAAGGTTTCATCAGGTGGAGCTAGGTGGAATGAGTATTTCCACAGATGAAGCATCATGAGCAAAATCTCCGAGGTAGCCAAGAACAGTGATAGTGGCTTAAAAAATAGTCTGGGGGTTGGGGATTCAAGCCAGAATGATGAATTGGGAATAGAAGAAATCTTTGAGTTTGGATAAATCGATGCGTTTGTGCTTCTGAAAGATGCATTATAATCATTCTTTCATTAATTCAAACAAATACCTATCTAATGTCTAAAATGTACCAAACACTTTGTTAGATACCAAGTAAATCTAACGTTCTTCTTATAGTGCTAGAATAGTTTACATGTTGCCCCAGCAGGTTAAAGCATCATTTATTTTTCCATGATTGCAGAATAATGCTTTCATTATTTTGACCAAAATTTCCTTTGTTTCTTTTGAGAATTTGCTCATTCTTCAGTCTGATATAATCCTGGAACCTTTATCCTAACTCTTGAGGTTAAGTTGTTTCAAAACTCAGAATCTTTCAGATTTTAAGAATCTGATACAATCCATATATCTGTTTATATACTGTGGAAAGCATCATCTCCTGAGCTCAATGTTGAGACATTCTGCTACAGAAATATTGATTACTACAGGTGGATAATAATAGACCATAAATACTCTCCAGTTAGTTCAGGTCAGTTTTTTCTTCCAAATGTATTTTAGTGACACAGTTAACACAAAACTTTCAGTTTTTAAAGATTTTGTATTTAAAAAATATAGACAAAAGATAGTAAACTTTTATTGTTTCCCAGTTTTTTGTTTACCACTTTTTTCACTCTTCACATATATGTGTGATTTATGATTTTTAAATTTGTTTTTGTTTAAATGCAGGACTTTAAACTTAGTAAATATCAATTGTTGATTCAGTTAATTGATTTGCTTTTCCATCAGATATATATTATGATTCTGTGTGTGTCTGAAATAGTCTGATTTAATCTTTATTCATAATACCTATTCTTGATGGGTTTGCTGCTTCCAGAATTTTGTCAACTGCAAATTTTTGTCACTTAGTTCAAGTTCAGACCTCAGTGGGGTACTCCATGAGCACCTTCCACACAGATTGACACTCCACACCGTTAATTAAAATGAATATGGTAAAGGTAGAAGCCCACCAATAGTATTAACTCAATTTATCATCTTATTCACAAGGATATTTAATAAATTTTATTAGTTTTCTGTATTTAAGGTATAATGTATATTTATGTATGCCCCCATTCAACCAAATCAGTGATGCAAAATTATTTGGTTCTGGAAATCAAGTAATTTTGACATGATTTTTTTCTTACTTCTAATTCTTGCTATGATCTTTTATAATATTTATTATTTTTATAGACTAGGGTTTGATGTCAGACGTATAGTTTACAGCATATAACTTTTTCCCTTTAGACAGCCTGGGAATCTTTGCCCTCCCCTCTTTTTATTTCTCATTTCCCCATTTTTCATGTTTCATAAAGATTATTTAAGAATATGAGTTTCTGTCACCTTTGTATCATCTGCCAGGTCCTCTTTATTTGATAGAGTTAATTCCAATATTAACTTCCCATCCTCCATATGCTAATTTCTTATACTAGTTTATGCATTTCTTATACAATATGCTAATTTTTTTTCTGGCTTCTTCTTCTTCTGAAGTCTTTTAATTGCTCTATTCTTTTCCTCATGAGCATAGTAAATACTGTTATTGATAAGGCCAACTCATGGGACTTTGGTACTTGTGCCCCAAAGACTGTGCATCAAACATAGGACACTTAATCTTAGTAAATGTTTAGTGGGTTTTATTCTTAAAAACTTTACAATGACTGGAATATATCAAATATTATTATTCAAAAATAATATTTAATTATTTCTCTAAATAAAATTGCTTGCATGGTACATGGCGTAATCGGTGCTGATACGCCATCATCCCACCAATTTTATTTTTAAAAAAGATCAAATACTATTTTAAAAACTCCAGTACTTTTCTTTTGCTTTAGAATAGCTTTCATTTGAGAAACTTAATTTACCTAGTAAGAAATTGAGGACCCAGAGGTAGGAGGAGAATAAGTGATACAGAACATATTTGGCACAGCTTATTTTTATGTATGATAGTAAGATGGGATGCTTTGCTTTCGTAATTATCTATGCAGGAGAAGAAGACCATGGCTCACTGTAACCTTCTATTTATTGTGGCTAGTTAGGTAAGCTCTCAAAAATTAAACCGTCTGAACTCCAAGGTTTTTATCAACTTCGTTTATATAGATATGGTTTATCTCATAGGATTACATGGAGTAGAAGAAAATTTACATTTAGAAGATGAAGATGTCCAAGTAGCAATGTCCTCTAGTTTTCTGCCTATTCTTTGTTTTGGATTTCCTAGGCAAGCTGGGGCATAATAACTGAATGAGAAAATTAGTCTTGGAGGTTTTTGGGTTTTTTTTTGACACATTTAGATAGCTAGATTTACCTATGACTAGGCTCCGCCAGCATAAGGAAGGATAAAATTCTAACTTAACTCCCCTGAAACCAATCAGTACTTGATAAAATTAAGTTAAAACACAGATCTCTGACTACTCGGACAACTCATGAAATATTTCTTAAATATGTGTGTACTATATATATAGTATATATAGGTATATATATGTATCAATATTGATTCCCACTAAAAAGATTTGTCTCTGCATATCAAATAGTTCATTGGAATATATGTTATTAGCTGTTCAAGGCCAGTTCTTTTTAAGAAAAACTTAATCTTATCAACAAACAAACTGGTAAATAAATTTTGCAAATAATTTTGTGATTTTTCTGTGCTTGTAAAGGCTTGAGTGTGTTTACTTTTGACTATGCTTCTTGTGACATGTGTGCATAATGGTATAAGAGGTGTGTGTGTGTGTGTTTGTGTGTGTTTAAAGCAATTTGTACATTGCAGAGATTAGGAGGACTTTTGGAAACATTTTCATTTCGTTGGGCATGGATGCAGTTTTGCTGTATATTGTCAAGAAACAAACGAGAAGGCTTTCTCATTTCTCAATTTTAAAGAAAGTAATAGTCACGCTCTTTCTTTGGGGGGTGAAAAAAGACACAACAAAAATGCTTGAGAGAGAATAAAACACCATTGTTTTCAGATTGTGGCTGATGGTTCCAAAATAACACCACCTCCCCTTAGTCAACAGCGCGGTTTTCCAGCCTGAAAACCCATCCTGTCATGGATTTATACATTGTTTACTGCAGATTCTGCCTCTTGAGAGTCTAGTTTCATAAACACATCCGCGTCCGTAGAACCAAACCCGGAGTCACGCACATTTCCCCGGCAAGGGCCGTCACGCTGAATTTCCAGCCAAATGGCTCTCCTGTCATGGCTCGGAGGCCGCAGCGGGCTCAGTGGCAGCATCCGCGGCCGCTCTGAAGCCCTGATCAAGTAACTGAAGTTCAGGCCTCGAGTATCAAAGCGGCTCCGGCTCGGCCCCCGCGCTGCGGCTACCTGTGGGCGCCGCCAGCCCCCGCCAGGCGGCGGGACGGCGGGGCTGCGGGCGGCCCGGGGGCCGGGCTTTGATGGCGGCCGGGGGTCCTCGGAGTCATGAATGTTTCAGCGCGCGGGCGCGAGGTGCGGGCGGCGCGTCCAGGTGTGAGCTCGCAGGTTGTCGCCGACATCTGTTGGCCGCGGCGGCGGCGGCGGCCTCCCCCGGCCCGCAGCGAGCGGCCGGATTGTCAGCGGAGGTAGTTGAGAGCGGCAGGACCGTTTTGGTCTCCCTCTCGCTGCCTGCAGGCCTGAAACACCAAAGGTAGGAGCAGGGGGTGGACACAGCTGCGCTCCCGAACTTGCCTTAGGCGCGAATAAAGAGATCTAATGCAGCTTGACTCCGTGGCGGTGGGGAGACGAGGACGGAGAACCACTTCAGAGACAACTTAACGCGGCAACATCTGCCGCCAAGTTTCCAGGGAGTGACGGGGGACAGCAGGTACCGATCGAAGTCTCCACATAAACAGCCTCCGTGAAGCCGGGGACTCTTTTGAAGGGCCTCCATCAAACGGGCTGGGGTCTGCAGCAGGCGTTTGTTTGGTTTTCAAAGCGGTGTTTTGTTTTTGCCATAACAAGGTAATTTATAAATGATGCATTAGCAGGCGTTCTCTCTCTGTCTTTTTTTTTCCTTTTTCTATTTGAAAAGAGAGTTAGAGAAGCAGCAAAGCAAAGAAGAAAGCGCAGCCCTGGTTAGGGAGCTGTTCCACAAGCCCAGTCAATCTCCAAGGAGCTTCTTGTCTGTCGTCGAGGTTATGTTAACCTTCAGACCGCAGCCCCTCGTTCAGTAAGCAGACAGAAATTGAAACAGGGCCAGAAAAGGATGCTGATGATAGTAACACCCGTGAAGTATGCCCACTATGTCTTTGTTTTTTAAACTTAGGGCTTTTTATTACATGGAGATGAAAGAGAATGAGGTTTTCTTGCCAGATGTGTTTAAATTTTTAGTAAGACAAAATTGAGAAAATTGCACTGACTTTAATTTTCTTCTCATTTATAAAGGCTGCATAGCGATAGTTGGGTATTAAAAATCAAAAGTAAGAATAACATGTTAATAGGAGCGTTTTTTTCCCTTTTAAGACAGTTTCCTCCTCTACTATCTAGATTCAGCCAGAAACAAATCTTAAGGATTTGTAAAATTCGCTGAGAATATTGCAAAAACTTATAATTGTGCGCACACAGTATTGGCACAACAGATTTGTAAAAATATTAGTCTGACAAGTAAAGCTCCCGGGTATGGTAAGGTAATAAGGATTCTATGGTAGTATAAACTGTTATGGTTAATAATATTTAGGCAGCCTCACCTGAGGAACTAGTTGGGCCTCCACGAAGATAAAGGAAAGGAGCTGATCCAAAGTGGCCTTTGGAATGAGGGCAGCCAGGGAGCAATGACCTGAGGAGAAATGCTGGCACTTGGCAAAGTTTTCATTAGTCGGTGGTGAAATAAGCAATATAGGTGCATAGCGAGTTGCCAGTTAAGCTAAGTTTATTTACATGGACAAGACTTCCATTAATTGTGCAGATATTTTCCTTTTTTAAAAATGATTGATGGTAGCTGCTTAAAAAAAAATGTTCATTTTAACAGAACTCAGTGCTAGTCCTCTGATTTTTGAAAAGATCTACAGAAAAACTCTCCCACCAAAACCCAGTCTGAGAACATACGTAGCACGGGTTCATTTAGATGGCACCAGAGAAGCCTGAGACCCTCAGTGGCAGATGATTCGGGCTGGACCTCTGGCTTCCATCTCCAGATCTAGATTGAGGTTCAGTCCTTTCTTTGTCAGTCCTGTTTCTGAATTCTCGCTCTCCAAACTCACGGCCTCACCTCTTCAGTGGCGGCTTTTTCAAGGATTCTTACCCTCCCAAGGATCACTCTGAACGCTCATGCTTACAAAACAGCGCTCTGTGCTATCAAACCACTTCATCTTCAGATTGAAGAGGCATCTGGAAGGCAGCGATTTCGTACCAGGATGCCTTTAAATTCCACATCACATTTGCAAGACGGAAACCACTTGTGGGTGTTTCTGAGCAGATTGAAGCCTTCACTCAGACGATTTGATGTGTAAGATGTCTTCAGTGCTTGGAACTGTGCTGCTAATAACTGCATTCTTAAACTTCATTTTTAGATTCCACGTAAACACTTTGTGTCATATAGCCAAACGTAGATTTTAGGGACTACTTTAGCCTTATTGAGTCAGTCCTACTGAACACAAAATGCCTGCAATGATTTCACTTTTCCCTTTTTATACTTCAAGAGTAGAGAAAAATATCATTTGTAAAAACTCTTAAGTGACTGCTTGCCTTTTGTTTCTATAAGATCTGAAATTTTGTATGGTCCTTTAGGCCAAGTATGATGCAAAAGCACTTGAAAAGAGTACCAGTAGATGTTCCTATCCTTTTTGTTACCACTGTATCTTTCCATTCTTACTATCTTTCTCTCCCCTTTTTTCCAGAAAACAGCCTTAGTAGGCAGATTTCTTTATTTAATCTTTTGGCTGTACTGCATGGCATGCTCAAGGATCTTAGTTCCTCGACTAGGGATTGAACTCTTACCCCATGTACTGGCAGCATTGAGTCTTAACCACTGGACCATCAGGAAAGCCCCAGTTCTTATTACCTCTTGTCATTACATGTCAGGGCATCCTTAAAATGCCTTAAATATCCCACTTAAATTAGCAGAAAGAATTAACTTCGGTTTACACTTATTTGAAAAACAAATTTTTACTAGAATAACTCATGTCGTGAACATGCCATTGTTACAATTTCCAGTCTGATTTATGAGTGTGTGCGTGTGTGTGTATATATATGTGTGTGTATAATGTTTAATATAAATGTATGTGTATATATAATCCTACAGAACATATTTTTTCAGTGTATATGTCTTCGACTAATGTCTGTTTCAGTGGAAAATAACAAGTTCAGAAAATAGAGTGCTTTTTTGATACCATTTTGTAGCTTAAATAAAATTGTTGCTTAATTATGCACATAAGCTGGCGAAAGGGTTGACTCAATTTGATTCCCCAAAGTGAAAAACAGAATATGCAAATTTTAATCATTTAAATTACCAAAAAAGTTTTAATTTTTCAACGAAAGTATAAGTAGAACTTAGATATTTAATTGGCTTTTTACCCCTCTGATCCAAAAATGTATTTAGTGGCCTCATATATATGTTATATATTAATTTGTAAGTTTAGGTAGAGATATTTCTTGGTTAGAATTGATCAGCAACCTTTAGAAAATCACGAGACAAAAATTATTAAATTAATATAAATATCCTCTTCTTGAATTAATGCACTTAGTTTAAAAATAAGTCTCCGTGTTTTTTTATTTTTTGTCACCAGTGAGCTTTGACACATGAAAAGAATACTTTAAAAATATCAGCCTTGTTAACATTGGTTCCATGGCCAAATACATTATTGTATTTGTGGGGAGGCTGTCGATCTCTCCGTCTTACTCCTCCACCATCTTCTTCTGCTCCCCCTCTGGCCAAGTACTTTATTTTCTTAGGCTCATATACAGTTTTGTTGTTAAGCATCTGGAGGACATTAATTAAATCATCCAGTTGGGAGTAGAAATGTCAGCAAAGGTAGAATTTTAACCTTTTTCTGTGTTTTAAGTACTTTTTCTGTAGCCCTTATGTAATTTTAATTACAATAGATTAAATTTATATTTATTTAAATGTCACCTTGCAATTTCTGATAATTTACAGAAATTTATATTATTCTGTATATCTTAAATATTGCTTTCAATTTAGAGCTCAAATGATATAGTGCAGTGAAGGAAAAAAGTACATTTTTTGTAGACAGTTTATTACTTTAACAGAGAGCCTAGTGATGATGACTTTATGTCTACCAGGTCCCCATTATAAGTTCAGTTTAAGGAAACCTTTCTAACTCAGTTAAGAAAATTGGCTTGAGTAGGATGCTTTCATTGTCCCCTTCTTTTAAAAATGAATTTATACTAATACATTGTATAAATGTATACTTTTAAGGAGAAATAAATTACATTTTTGGCTAAATAGCTTTCATTTCTTTTTATAAAACACTATAATTTTTATAATATACATTTATAATCTAAGTAAATCATCTTTAAAATTGCTTCACATTATCTTATTCCCTAATTCCACTCTGAATCAAATCACAGTCTCTAATATATGAGGAATTTGAAACTGTTGTAAACTTTGAGGTAAAAAATAAAAATGATTTACTATTCAGACTCTGCAAAAAGTATGTTTAAGAATGCCAATGGCCATTTGCTTGTTTACCATTTTTATTTATCTGACTTTGGATTAAAAATTAACTCCTTTTATTTCAAACACTTATAAGAAATTTTTTTCTCCTAATGCTTTTCTTTTTTCTTAATGGAATTGGAATAGTTTACAAACTCTTTCCCATTTAAAAATAATTTTGTTCACTGATATACTTCATATTTCTCACACTAGAGAACTCTTTTCACTTAGAAAATATGGGGGGAAAAGGTGGTTCTAATTTTCTAAACCTTAGATTCCCATAATGCTTCTTCAAAAGCAGGTTAGTGTATTGAGAATAATATATATTATATATTTTTTTCATAATCCTGACCAGTATTAAGCACATTTTGGTTTGTAATCATACACACATACATCATATCATATCATATGATATCCTATCTTGATTGACAGTAAATCTGTAAAACATACTTCAATAAAATATTCAAATAGCACATCTATATACAGATTAGAGGTCGATAGTAAAGAATGATTACTCTCCAATTATCTTTGCCTAACACTTTCATTTCTTTCCCTTCTCCTATCACCTAACATTGGTTGATTCCTACAGTTTAACCCTTGATCTTAAGTGTTCTCTCCTCCTGCTTTCTCTAGAGACCATGTAGATTTTCACTGCTTTGCCCTCATCATGATACACACCATTTTAGACAGTTCTGGCCTCCTTCCTCAATTCCTCTTCCTTGTCTCTGAAGACGTGTATGAATTTTCCTCTTAAGTGTTGTATTATTACCACATTCTCTGTGTTTAAGTGGATTAGCATATTCCTTATGTGTGTTTTTCATAAATACTAACTTTATTTCTGTTATTCTAGCTACCCTTCCCCTGCTGCATCTAAGCTGAGGCTGAACAGACCTCATGGTTCACACAATTCAGTAAGCAGAGACAAGACCTTAACTTATTCTGAGTATGATGTCTTATGCCAAAAAATCACAATATTACCCTATAACGTATACAAGGTACTGATTCAATGAACAGAATTATGTGATTTAATGTCCCTTTTAGCTTTATTGTAATTGATTAAGATGAATTCTTGATGGATTTATGTAGTAAACTCTACTGGTTTTGAGAGATACATATTTTGATTTTGTGGAACTTAAAAAGTTTCTTGTAAGCAGGACTAATAATTTTACCTTCATTTTTCCACCCTGAAACTAAGCTACTGAGAAAATTATGACATCAGAGCAATTCTTAAATTTGACAAATATGAATTGTCTCATAATAGTATGACTGAGGATGCTGGTACATAAAAATGCTATTTCTCTGGAGCTAAGGTTTATCATTTGGGGACGATGATTAATTTTTAATTCATAATTAAATCTGTTGAACATGTTCTGAGTTATAAGAGCATGACACAATTATTTCTCCTTAGGTTGAATTCTGAATAGATGAAGGCTTATAATTTTTATTAATTCTCTTTATTGGGATATGTTTATTATTTTCTTGCTTGCAGTTGCATTCTTCTTGTTTTTTTTTAAAACAGATTTACTCTTTGTTTCATATTTGATCCAAGAGAAATTTTCAACGACTGGAATTATTGTAAGATGTATGTTTATCCCAGTGAAATTATACATTATGATGTCAGTCTCTTGCATTATCATCTTCTGTGCAAGCAAACATGCGGCTAATGCTAGCTCTGAGTCCCATTAGTCCAGTTTATAGAAACACTGGCTCTTCTCAACAAAATGACCAGAAAGCTGACAACTGAACTCAGTCCCTACTCTCCAGAAGAAGCATGATGGCTTTATCTGTTCTCTGAATCCAGATTTATGAACTAGTCCTATGCTCTTAACTAGATTAGTTCCTTTTCCATTAACTGCTTAAAGTAGGGCAGCTGTCTGAGCTGTTGGTTGTAAATTTGCTAATGTCTACTTCGTTAATCTCAGGTACAAAAGGCAGCACATAACAGGATCAGAGTTTCAGGACTTGGGGTTTTCACAGCCTGAAATGAGCATGGAAGGGTCAGTGGAGTGGGGAATTGAAGAGATGGGAGGAAGTGTTACATTAGGGAGAAAAGGATGACTTCTGTCATTAATCTTAATTAATTGCCAAGAGTTTTAAATCTGAGTTATTAACACTGAAGTTAAGCCCTTAATATACTGTTCATGCTTTGGCATCAGATGCTCTTTTATAAGATAAAAGGTTTAGGAGGGAGAGAAGAGTGTGTGTGTGTGTGTGTGTATCTTATATAAATATTTTCATTTACATCTTTCAAAGATTTCCCTGGGTTAATATTCAGGCCTTCACCTTTTGACAGCTACTGTAGGGCAGTTAGGAATTATAGACAAGTAACAATAAATCCAAATAAAATTTCTAGGTATAGCAACAGCAGTAAATCTGAATAATATTGCTTTCATGTTTACCAGCATACAAAATACTTCACTGAAGAGGAAATGTCAGATTATGGGCTGAAATAGAAGGAGGAAAGATCATGAGCACAAGTGGGAAAAGAAGCAAATGAAAAAGAAATGAATGAGAAAGAGATTATTCTTCTGAAAAACTTGCAGGCAATAGAATTAGTGTTTATTTAAATATTCAACTACATATTATATGTTTGTATAGTTCCATATTCCCCTATTGCAGCCCTAATCATTTAGAATTAAACAAATTGAACCTTGAAATGACTAAGCAGCCTTTCCTTTAAAATTCTTTTTTTTCTCCCCACTTGGCTGTTCTACTCATGTTTGTCAGGTTTACCCTACTTTGCTGTTAAATCTCCCTTATTATTCCATGATACTTTGCAGTGTGAAATTGCAACTAACTGTATTAATTGTGAGTACTTTGGCTAAGGAGGCTATGGAATAAGGCTTGCAGTACTTCCAGGGAAAATCGCCAGAAAGGAGGTATGGCTTAAAGCTTCTGAATTATGATTTCAGAATTATATTTCAAATTCTCCATGTATTTGGACAAATGAAAAGGTCTATAACGAAAGTATATAATGCACTTAAGTTAATTTTTACATGTATATCTTTCTTCTGATGACTCTGAACTGAATTGCAGTTAGCAGGTTATAGCCAGTGACTTGAATATTGTTGTCCACGAATTTAAAATCCCAAATTAGGTTTTGAGATATATAATGTTTATTCTTTACAGAAGTGTTCTCTTCCCTTTATGCTTAGCTTTAAATATAAATAAGATAAAACATGAAATAGTATTTATCTGGCTACCTATTTTGCACACTAATTATTGGAGAGATAGTGCAAAAATCTGAAGATATCAAGAGTTTAGATTTTAATTTATAGGCAGTGGAGAGCCAGTAAAGTTTTGGAGCTGGCTAGTAATGTGACCGAATGAAATTTGGGACAGGAGTGTAGATAATTTTTTGTGTGTGTGATAATCTAGTATCAATGCTTTTATATTTATGTGTAGTCTTTCATCATGAGTTGCAGAAAGAATCACTTGAAAATTATAATATAGGAGGCCTGATGGATTGTCAAATGACTAAGTGGTTTTTGGATAAAATAACACTTTTTTTCTAATAGACATCCCATCCTTTTTTTTTTTTAATATTACTTAGGTTAATTAGCTAAAAATCTGATATTTCATGGCTTCATGTATTTTTCCTGATTTGTCAGAGGTCTAGAGGTCTTTCTTGCTTCTTAATAATATTTAGATAGATAATTAAAGCTCGGACTAGCAGATCAAATGTACATGAATACTTATATTTATTCATACATGCATGTGGGCATGCATTGGAGGGTGGTTATCCATCTGATGGGGGTGACAGCAGGGCATCACGGTTGTTGAGGGCACTCATAGTTTCAGGAAAGAGGGAACACTTTCTCTTGATGGGAAGGATTTAGGACTCAAGTTCAGCTGATCATTGAGCACTTATTATGTCTTCCCCGGTGGCTCAGTGGTTCAGTGGTAAAGAATCTGCCAATTCAGGAGACAAGGGTGTGATCCCTGAGTCAGGAAGATCCCCTGGAGAAGGAAATGGGACTCACTCCAGTATTCTTGCCTGGGAAATCCCATGGACAGAGGAGCATAGTGGGTTATGGTCCCAATGGTTACGAAAGAGTCAGACATGATTTAGCGACTAAACTACGGCAAATGTCTTAGGTATGTTCAGTTAGGTGTGTTCAGCTGTTAGTGCTTAGAATTAGGTGTCATTTCATTCTCATTTTATAGGTGAAGAACATGAGACTCAGAGAAATTTACTGCATCTGCCAAGGTTACATTGCTGAAAAGTAACAGCCTAGATTCAAACCCAGGTTTTATTTATTTCCAGTTCAGTGAGTGCCCCACTATGCCATAATATCATTGTCCAGTGTTGCTCTTTGTTCTTCTTCCTAGTCAGTCAATAACTCAGTGAACTAGGGCTTTTATACTGGTAGAGAAGTGCTTTTTAAAATTTCCAATTTTGAGTCTGATTCTCTTGGGCCAGAATGATCAATTTTGTATCTGTGTCTGTATCCGTAATTTTTTTTAGCATATAGAGTTGAAATTCAGTCCACTATTGATTGAATCTGTGGATGTGGAAACAGTGGGTAGAACCATTTCAGTTGAAGGACTTGAGCGTCAGTGGATTGTAGAATCCTGAGGGGTTTTGGAGTCAATCCACTTTGGATACTCAGGACAGAGACACTGTGTACTCAGAATGCATCAGTTCAGTCAGTTCAGTTCAGTCGCTCAGTCGTGTCTGACTCTTTGCGACCCCATGGACTGCAGCACGCCAGGCCCCCCTGTCCATCACCAGCTCCCGGGTTTACTCAGACTCATGTTCATCGAGTCAGTGATGCCATCCAGCCATCTCATCCTCTGTCGTCCCCTTCTCCTCCTGCCCCCAATCCCTCCCAGCATCAGGGTCTTTTCTAATAAGTCAACTCTTCGCATGAGGTGGCCAAAGCACTGGAGTTTCAACTTCAGCATCAGTCCTTCCAATGAACACCCAGGACTGATCTCCTTTAGGATGGACTGGTTGGATCTCCTTGCAGTCCAAGGGACTCTCAAGAGTCTTCTCCAACACACATATATATAAATAAGTTAACTTTGCATGCATCTATAAATAAAAGCTGATGTAGAAGTGGCAGTAAATTGTACAGAAATTTCATGAGCTGCATGGAATAAGGAACTTTTGCATCATAAAAGACCTCAGAAGTTACGTAATTCAGCACCTTCTTACACTGCAACTTCTACTGCTACCTCAATTCTGGACTCCAAAGGAAGAGAATGTTCAAAGGCACAAGGGATGAAATAACTTTTATATTCCAGGAATTGCAGGTAGTTTCCTTGGCTGGAGCAACAAACTGGGAGATGGAGAGATAGGTTCAGAGAGGAGGGCAGAGTTACAGCAATTCCTAAAGCTCTTGGTGGCATATTGGAAAGATCACTGCGTTAGGAGTCAGAAGACATTGTCTTGAAAACTGCCACAAATTTCCTCATCTCTCTGGTCCTCAGTTTTCTCATTTGTATTAAAAGAAATAAATGATCACAAAGGTAACTATGAATTCTCAAAATCTTGATTTTTATTTAATTCCAACCAAGCCAGCTCCCCATGAACATGGCACTGTCCTGTCATGCTTACTAGTATAACCCCAGGAGTTTGTGCATTGGCTTTCGGACAGTGGGCTTTGATAATCTTTGAGGAATGAAAAAATTTATGTCGATAGAATGTTTGGTTCATTGTTTACAAAGCTGTTAAATTCATACATTTTTAGTAATTAGACCTTTCATGATATCATCAATAATTAATGCATATAACCATATTACAGGTTACTACAAGAATTAAAAGTGGCATATGTATCTCAATATTCTGAAATACACTTGAATAACTATGTCAATGCTATGATTATAGATCCATAATGGATATTTTACTACTATTATGCTTTAAATAAATTGATAATAACTGCACATGGAAGAAAGTAAAGAGGATACAGATTTAAGAGAGCAGTGTATTTAAATTTTATGAGTTTTCTCTTTCTATAAGACATCTATTTTTTGCTGCTTCTTTCAAAACAAAAAGAGAAGATATTAATGTGTGATCTTGGATTATCTCCTTTGTCATTTTGATATGTGGCAGATTTCTGTCTTGTGTCACAACTACAGAATAATTTAAACACAAAAGTTTGTTTTATTTAATACTATTGTAAGCACTGAAGTACTAATGTGTTCTTGTCATTAAATATATATAGCTACATGGGACTGTTCTCCCATTGGGTCATTCTGAAATTGATTTTCTATCTTGGGCTAACAACAGTGGACAAATGTTAAATGAAAATCAATCACTTTGATTTAAATCAGCTAAATACACTCCTTTTATTAAGTGATCTTTTCCCCTACAGCTAACTAGAAGACAACATTTGTTTTGATCTTTAGCCTTTGAACACGTTTAACATAAAACTCTGAGGACAGTGGTTTGATTGCAATTTTATTCTAATATTAAAATTATCTTATTCTTGATTAGTTAGATAAAAGTAGTTTTAGATATTTATAAATAGAAAATTCTTAATATTACTTAACCACAATTTCTTAGACTTTTATTTTTTTTTCCATTTATTTTTATTAGTTGGAGGCTAATTACTTTACAGTATTGTAGTGGTTTTTGCCATACATTGACATGAATCAGCCATGGATTTACATGTATTCCCCATCCTGATCCCCCCTCCCACCTCCCTCTCCACCCGATCCCTCTGGGTCTTCCCAGTGCACCAGCCCTGAGCAGTTGTCTCATGCATCCAACCTGGACTGGTGATCTGTTTCACCCTTGATAATATACATGAGACCTTTAGTATTTCAAATCTATATCAGAAATATCTCATTATGAATACAACATGGATATAAATAGTAACATGTTATTGTGAAATACTAGGATGTAGCAAGACATGATTTCTCCAATAGTCATGTACAGATGTGAGAGCTGGATCATAAAGAAGGTTGAGTGCTGAAGAATTGATGCTTTTGAACTATGGTGTTGAAGAAGACTCGAGAGTCCCTTTGACTGCAAGGAGATCAAACCAGTCCATCCTAAAGGAAATCAGTCCTGAATAGTCATTGGAAGGACTGATGCTGAAGCTTAAGCTCCAATACTTTGGCCACCTGATGTGAAGACTGACCCACTGGAAAAGACCCTGATGCTGGGAAAGATTGAAGGCAGGAGGAGAAGGGGACGAGAGAGGATAAGATGGTTGGATGGCATCACCAACTCGATAGACATGAGTTTGAGCAAGCTCTGGGAGTTGGTGATGGACAAGGAGGCGTGGCATGCTGTGGTCCATGGGGTCACAAAGAGTTGGACACAACTGAGCTACTGAACTGAACTGACTGAGAAAGACTTGGAAACAGTAATTTTTAATTTCTTATTTGCATCTAGAAAAGATAAATCAGGAAAGACCCCAATGTAACATATGCCTTAGATAACCACATTGATGTTGGGACAGTGTCAGGATCCAAAACTGTGATGGCTGGTATAGAAAGTCAAAACTTGAAGAATATACTTAACTAAAAAATTAAGCTAGTTCTATGGAAGTCAGTGTACATGGCTATCATTTCTAATATCATAATCAGTAATGAAAAAACGGCATAATCTATAGAGCAGCAGCTATGTGCCAGGCAATGTGCTAGTGACTTTGTGTGTGTCACCATAATTCTCAAAGCAACTCACTTTCCTTATCCCCATGCTTATGAATAAGGAAACAGGATCAGAAAGGTCAGGTAAGTTGTTAGCATCACACAGAGGAGTAGTGAGTGAGGGGTGTTGACTTTGTTTGAACTTTAGGTTATAGGAAAAATTAGTGTACCATTTAAATTCTACTTTATGTTTTAAAGTTAATTGGCCAGTTATATAGACAGGCATTCAGTGTTTTAGTTAACAATTTATAGACCCTTGCATTGAACTGATGAAATTAAATTGCAAATATAGAAATGGGAATTACAAATCAACTGTTTAAATAACATAGGAATCACTAGTGACTATTTAGATACAGTATACCCAGCATGTATATATAAAGTATTTCAATCACATTTTTAAAATATTGAGGTCAGAAAATTATGTGTGGATTTATTTGGGGGTACTTGCAGGTATTATGGAGAAGCCAAGAATAAGGAATAATCATAAAACATTTTCTTTTCAAAAACAAGTGAGATATAATTAATGGTAGAAAATATATTGACAGGTTAATCTTAATATTAAACTTTTACAAATCAATGGTTATTTCTAATCTATAAAATCAAACTAAAAAGTAAAGTTCCATCCAGAGATTATGACACAATTCCAAGTTATGTTTTCCAAATGTGCTTCATATCAAAACTCATATTCACTAAAGAAAGGCCATAATTTTTAGTTTAGGATACTGTTGGCACAGTCGTGTAATTTATTGTTTAGAATCCCTCTTAAAATCTTGTTTGCAGAATATTTCATCATCATTTTCGACTTCAGTTAAATATTTATTGAGTCTACTGTTTATTTCCTCGATCATTTTGTCTTGCTTGAGCTCTCATTTTGATCTATGAAGCAAATGATTCCACTTGTCAAATTTATCCCTTGATCTAGCTGCAAATAGCATGCCCCAAATCATCCTACAAGAGCCCACTGAAATGGTTTTTAAAGTGTCTTCTAAGGTACATTAGTGAAAATTGAAGCAAACAGACTGTCAACCATTACTTTTAAGACAGATCCCTAGCATGTAAGTAGCAGGAACTGAAGATTGACATTTGTAGGTTGATAGCTACAGTGTGATGGTGTAAGTGGCCCTTATGTTCCTTCCACTTCACACGGGGAGGCCAGGGTTTCCTTGTCATAAAGCTGTCTTTGATGAGGCATCTAGAAAGACTTTTAAGACATGGCTTGCTGATATTATCATTACAACCGTTGTTGTTTTTTTGCTGAGAAAATACCTTTTTAACAAATTATGAGAAATACTGTTTCCCTTATTTCCCAGATCTCATTCTATGTGCTCTGTCTCATATAAACTACTAATATTAAAATTAATAGTAATGATAATTTCTGTAACTGAAGGCATGAGAACAATGTCCTTATAAACTATGGTTTTTTTTAAAAAGTAATTTTATTTATTTAGTTTTGGCCATGCTGGGTCTTCATTGCTGCTCAGGCTTTTCCCTAGTTGCAGAGGGCAGGGACCGCTCTCTTGGGGTGCACGGGCTTCTCATCGCGGTGACTCTTGTAGAACACAGGCCGAGGGCACGTGGACTTCAGTAGTTGCAGCATGTGGCCCTTCGGTTGTGGCTCGTGGGCTCTAGAGCACAGGCTCAGTAGTTGTGGCTCATGGGTATAGTTGCTCTAGGTAATGTGGGATCTTCCCGGATGTGGGATCGAACCCCTGTCTCCTGCCTTAACAGGCAGATTCTTTCCCACTGAGCCACCAGGGAAGCCCTAGACTATGTTTTAAAGCCTAGTTTATTATATTTATAGTAAACAGTTCTTCTGATGCTTTGTAAACATATACTGATTTGTTTATAAAATCTTTTTTTAGGAATAAGAAATAGGGAAAACAATGGAATAGTTAATGGCATTAATGAAACTATATGGTCTATAAGATTGCTGGTGGATATCTTTGAATTTAAAAATTATTAATGCTAGAATTTTTCTATTTTATGTGTTGGAAAACATGCATTTAAACACGTTTCTCACTTTCAGTTAAAACGCTTTTCAGTAAAATTAGGCTGATAGGAAAATGAACTATAATGTTGTCAATAGACTCTTATCTTAATGAAGAGAAACATTAAAAAAAATTAGTGATAACTTAAAAAATTACTTCTTGTCCCTAACCTTCTAGAAATTTATGATCTATTTGGAGTAGAGGATAAAGTAAAGCCTCAAAAATTATTCAAAAAAAAATTCAAGGCAAAGCAAGCAAAATTCAGTTAAAAACAAATCTAAAAAAATAAAGCCCATTGTACATTCTGGATGGATTCTAATTTCTACTCCAGTTTTCTACTCCAATTTTTGTATGGCCTTGAGATATATGATAGTGATGCTTTTGATAACTACTATATTTGGAGAATTAATATTGCTGCTTTGTTAGTAATATATGCACAAAGATATTACAGATAATCTATGCTATATATTAATGCAGCAAATAAAAGTGTAAAATATATATCAGTTCAGTTCCATTGCTCCAGTTGTGTCCGATTCTTCGCAACCCCATGGACTGTAGCATGCCAGGCTTCCCTGTCCATCATCATCTCCCAGAGCTTGCTCAAACTCATGTCCATCAAGTCGGTGATGCCATCGAACCATCTCATCCTCTGTCGTCCCCTTCTCCTCCTGCCTTCAGTCTTTCCCAGCATCAGGGCGTTTATATTTACACAGTTAGAATTTCACATCAAATGGTAGTTTGACAAAATGAGCTAGAATTAGAATGTAAGAGGCATAAAAATAGTAACTTTTTTCCTGAGCACCTTGTGTTTTTAAGCAGTCTTTGAGCTCCCAAAATATTTGGTACATAGTCTTCAGTAAATTTTTGATCTGTTCTAAGGATCAAGAATACATATATAGAAAATAAAATAATGAGGTATTTAAATATCAGTTCAAGGCAGTAACAAGAGATGTAGCTAATGTGTTGCCTAATTAATTTCCAAATGAATGGTCTAGACTTTAATTGCTATCTTGAGTTATCAGGGAAGAGCACTTCAGATGAGGAGATAAGATGACAGTTTATAGAGGAAGAAAGGTTTGAATTAACCTTGAAGGATTTGTACAGGTAGAGAAGACAAAAAAGTTCACATGTGTTCCAGGACAGGGGCTCAACTGTATGCTTTAGTCACTTCCAAGTTACATGTTGGGAAATAATGGGGGATAAATATATGTCATATCCATTTCTGAGGGTTCCAGTATATTAGATTTACATTTAGCACTCAGTATTCAGCAAGTATTTCATTGTGCTGTTTCTCAAGCTTTTTATTTTTAAATCTTTTAGATTTTTTTTTTTAATGTGGAACATATGAAATCCCATAGAGAGAGGAGCCTGGTGGGCTATAGTCCATGGAGTCTCAAAAAGTTGGACAGGACTGAGCACACATGCGCGTGTGCACACACACACACGTACACACGCACACACATTTTAAGTCTGTACTGAATTTGTTTCAATATTGCTTCTCTTTTATTTTTTAGTTTTTCAACCACAAGGCACAGGGGATCTTAGCTCCCCAACCAGGGACTGAACCCATAACTTTGTCTTAGTCACTGGACTGCCAGGGAAATCCCCTCAAGCTTTTTAAAGTTTTACCCCACCAGACAAAAACGTTTTATTGAATATTGCTTTCTAGTTCTATATTAGGACCTCATGGAAACAGTTTTTTAGAGAGGATTAGCTTCACAACCTAAATGTCCATTGACCGATGAATGGATAAAGAAGATGGGCAATGTGATGAAATACTACTGTCATAAAAAGGAACACGATTGGGTCATTTGTAGAGATGTGGATGGACCTAGAGTCTGTCATACCCAGTGAAGTAAGTCAGAAAGAGAAAAACAAATATTGTGTATTAATACATATATATATATAGGAATCTAGAAAAATGGTGCAGATGAACTTATTTGCAGGGAAGAAATAGAGATGTAGACATAGAGAACAGACGTGTGGATACAGGGGAAGGGGAGGGTGGGACGAATTGGGAAAGTAGGATTGACGTATATACACGAGCACATATAAAATAGATAACTAGTGGGAAGCTTCTGGATAGCACAAGGAGCTCAGCTCCATACCCTCTGATGACCTACAGGGGAGGGGTCGGGGGTGGGAGTGAGAGGGAGTGGAGATATATACATATACACACACACGCGCACACACACACACACACATGATTCACTTCATTGTGTAGCAGAAACTAACACAACATTGTAAAGAAATTCTACTTCAATTTTTTTTTTTTTGAATAGTATTAGGTTCATGACAGTATATTCTTGGATAGATTGAGGGAAAGATCAGGAGGCTGGACTAATGCAGGAACCACCAGGTGAGGGCACCAGTCAGGGCAGGGGACAGTGGGATTCCAATGGAATGGGAAATAGAGTGGAAAATGGGCTCCGAACAGGACTTGATCACTAAGGGGAGCTAGATGTGCGACAAGGAGAATAAAGAAAAGAGGAAGGCCCTGAGGATGGTGCCATGCAATTGAGCTTGAAGAAAAAGTTGGAAATGTCAGTGGAAAGTTAAGAAATACTGGTTTGGGGGGAAAAAAAAAACAGACTGGGCATGAAGATTGGAGAGGCTCCTTAAATAGTTGAAACTGTATTTAAGAGACTGAGGATTGGTTTTCTCCTTTAATATTGGGTATTTTCTTTCTTGTGAATCAAAACTGGCATCTGGTTTAATTTTTAAAAATTAGAATTAGCATCCCAACCTCTCCTTGGTATAGGTTTGTATTTTCCAAATCTTCAGCATTTTTGATAACATGAAATATACAGAAACTGAGGTACTATTGGAATAGTTTACAGTGGAGGGTGGGTCAGCAGAGGGAATGAGAAAAAAAGGGAGAAGAAATGTGGGATTTGGTTTGAAAAATTCTGAAGCAATTAACTTGTTCCAGCTATTTTCAGCAGCTTAGTTCATTTTTATTATTAATTTTTATTGGAGTGTAGTTGCTTTACAATGCTGTGTTACTTTCTGGTCTACTGGCAGGATGAATCAGAGGTACATATGCCCTTTTGGACTTCCCTTTCAGGCCACCACAGTGCATTAAGTAGAGTTCCTTGTGCCTCAGAGTGTGTTATCATTAGTTATCAAGAAATATGTCAATAGATTTGTAGCTACTGGAGATGTAACCCTTTTTCTCTTGAAGCAGCGGGAGTTTCATAAATCAATGAGGAAATAACTGAGAGATGAGAGTCTGCGGGTTCTTGTAAACCAATGTATCTGAAAGTAGTGTTAAAGAATGATGTGAATGATGATGTTGGATGTTTTGAAAGGAATAGTGCAGATAGTAACTTCTGATGTCTTAGAGTAGGGGAAGAGTATGAATGAAGATATAATAATGGAGTTTTTTATTATTTTCTACAACTGTTTCTAAGATTGATGATCCAACAGAGAGTTTGGGGATGATCATTTAGCTTAAAAGAATGTGAAGTGATACTGAATAAAGTAATGAATATTGAGTGGGAATTTTTTAAGAATGGAAGTTTTCTAGTAGTTTTGCAGACTTAGTTGTAATCATGCATATTCATGCTGTTCTAGTCCTTTCCTTATCCTAGAATTTTGAATATAATCATCAGTTTTGTGCCTCATTTTTAAATATCAGACCATAATTCATAAATTATAGGGTTTGTAAAATTGATGTCTTTTCATAAAATCTTGGTAGGAATGATACATGTTCACTCACAGAAAGCAGTTTAGATTTGACCAACTTGTTCAGTGGCTTAGGAGGTAACTAACAATTTATACTGTCTATGTGCCCACTATGTAACATTCATTTTTCACTATAGTCCTCATAAAAAGTAAATTCCCCATTATGCACACACACAGGATATTAAAAACAGATTAAACAGCTGACAAGTGGTAAAGTTTAAACTCAGAGTTTGCTGATACCAAAGCTCTCATGTAAATTACACTGGAGTTAGTGACTTGTAGAGGTATAATCTACCAAGAAGTAAGTTCTTGGGGGTACTAAGGCCCTGAGATTTTATGTGCGTGTCACTGTATATATTATTACTTGTATTTTTTAACCTGCGGTATCGGCTTGTACTTTCCCAGGAAGGACCTCTGTAGAGACAGGGATTATGGCAGTATGGTCACCCACCTGCGACGATGACAGCTGCTGCAGCTGAATCCAGCCCCTGTCATCATTAATGACCTGCATTTGACACTTTATCCCAGCCATCCTTGTTTAGTGTACAATGTATTGCATTAGAATAATTACTACCTGTCATCCTCTATTTAACAGACAGCTCTTAGTCATCGCAGATGTGTAAGTGTCTTGTGATAGTACGCCAGACCCGTCTTAGCTCCTGTGTTCTCGTCTTGTTTGTGGATACCTGTGTCCTCTGTGTTTCCTTTTTTCTCATGATATTTAAATACATTTTATACCTCAATTGAAGTATTTTCATTCTTTCACTCACATGGAAAGGATTCATCTCCCTAGTTTTTAAATACTAGCCAGACATTTATGAAGGGATAATATTTCCTGAACATAAAACATGGCCAAGGGATTTAGAGTGGCTAGTTGTCCTACTAAAAATACTGGAGAGCTAGAGTAGAAGTCAGAGAAAGGGAGGATGATGACCAAATTTAAAGGGTATAGATTATGTCAAGAAGGTATTCTAGTGCCTATATTAAAAACTTTGCTTTAATTTAAAGATCTGAGTTACTTGCAAGGACAGTTTCCTCCCTCTCTTCCTCCCTTTTGTCTTTGCATTTAGTTTGAGAACACACAGGAGATTCACTATCTTACTGAAATGGAAAGGTTTTCCATCATGATTTTACGTCATCAAAATATTATTACATATTTATTTGAATGCATTTAGAAATTCCTTTGTCTCAGAGATTGAAGACTGTTACTTTATTTTTTCAACTTGTATTATCTTTGTTTTGCTTTAGACTCATAGGCATCTGTTTTGGCTTATTTTACTTAGGAGAGTTAATCTAAAATGTGCTTCTGAAGTTTTATATATCTTAATTTGACACTTAAAGAAAGCAAAATGTCATGCCTGAAATTTGGAATAACACATGCTTTGTATTCATTATATGATATGCCCCAGCTTATCGTCAAAAGACCAGGTTCAAATATCAGCTTTTGAATTTACCAACTGATTGGCCCTCAGCAAGTTGTATAATCTCTGAACCTTTTTATTAACAGAACTTTTCAACTGAGGCCTTTTATCTGAATCAGGGAACAGAGAAAATAAGGAATTATTTTCTCATTCTTCCAAGGATGCTACACAACTCACATCAGGCTCGGGTGAGAAGTTAGCTTATCATATACAATAGATGCCTCCAAAGGTATTAATGCATTTACAGAACCCTGGTTGAGAAAGGCTAATGAAAATAAAAAATAAATTGCACTCTACATATTTTCGCCACTACTTTTCTCACTAATTGAGAAAAAAGCTTTGGCTTTGTAAGCTAGAGGTGAATGCAGTCAAGTAGCAATTTATTTTCTTTAATTCCCTGATTACCACTCAGTGAAAAGGAGATTTCTCTGAAGCTAAAATTAATTTCTCAAATATGTAGTTTCTGGATAAAGTATAACTGTATAGCAATAATAAACAGAGAGGACAGGACAGAAATCTGTTTTTAGATGGTCTTATATTTTGATATATTAGTGATATTCAGGTTATATATACATTATATTAAGTTTGGAAAGCAACAGTGTTTAGAGCTTTGTAATATTTACTGATAAGATATTTAAATAATTATTGTGCATGCCTATATACATTTTTGCAGTAAGTTGTATCATCACTCAAAAGTGACCTTGTTAGGTGAGGGGGAAGGCAAGAGAGACATCCAGGGCCTCTTGAGAACAAGTGGAGTGATGCGTATCAGGAGCAGACACTAAAGATTTATTGTCTGTGGCAAAGGAAACACAGATCTCTGCTTGTGCAATAAGTGTTTTTGACATCACCCACAGTAAAAGGTGATTGGAAGCTGTAGGTTAGAAAATGTTCTGCTGGAGCACAAAAATAAATATTTTTAGGTCATTGTTTTTATTATGAGTTTGTCTTGCTATTTAGTCTCTGTGGCACTGAAAACGTGAATGATGGTCATGCTAAACCAATCCTTGTTGTAAATAGGACCTTGCTACCTACATAATCAGATTTACCTAATTGAACCAATATGCTGGAGCAGATTTGGTTATGAGAGGAGGTAGCAATGCAGAGCAGTGTAATTATTATTTTTTCTTCCAAATTCATATTTTGCTTATGAGCACTTTCTTCCCTGTTTATGTATGCTAGTTTAAAGTAAGGCAAATGTGGACAGCCGCAAGTAAAAGAATTAAATCAGAGCATTCTCTAATACAGTATACAAAAAAAATAAAGTCAAAATGGATTAAAAACCTAAATGTAAGACTAAAATCCCTAGAGGAAAACATAGAATACCCTTTGACATAAACTGTAGCAATATTTTTTGGCTCTGACTCCTAAAGCAAAGTAAATGAAAGCAAAAATAAGCAAATGAGACTAATTATACTTAAAAACTTTTGCACAGCAAAGGAGAGCATCGAGAAAATGAAAAGACAATCTACTGAATGAGAGAAAATACTTACAAATTATAGGACCAATAAGGGGTTAATATCTAATATCCAACATATATAAACAATAAACAAACAATTAAAAAAACCAAACAACCCAATTAAAAAATGGACTGAAAAACTGAACAAACATTTTTCCAAAGAGGAAATGCAGATAGCCAACAGGCATATGAAAAGATATCAATGTCACTAATCAACAGGGAAATGCAAATCAAAACCACAATGAAATGTCACTTCACACCTGTCAGAATAGCTGTCATCAAAAAGAACACAAATAACAAATGTTGGTGAGGATGTAGAATAAAGAAACTCTTGTACACTGTTGGTGGGAATGTAAATTGGTGCAGCTATTGTGGAAAACAGTATGAAAATTTCTCAAGAAAACTAAAAGTAGAACTACTGTATGAGCCAGCAATGCCACTCCCAGGGATATATCTGGAAAAAAAAACTAATTTGAAAAGATACACGGACCCCAGTGTTCATATAAGCACTGTTTACAATTTCCAAGATGTGGAAGCAACCTAAATGTTCATTGACAGATGAATGGATAAAAATGTGATGTATATATCCAGTGAAATACTACTCAGCCATAAAAAAGAATGGAATTTTGCACATGCAGCAACATGAAGAGACTTGGAGGGGTATTGTACTAAGTGAAATAAGTCAGAGAATGACAAATACTGTATATCACTTAAATGTGGAACCTAAAAGACAATAGCTAGTGAATATAATAAAAAATTAGCTGACTCACAAAAATAGAGAACAAACTAGTGGTTACAGCGGGGAGATGGAAAGAACAATGTTGGGATAGGAAATTAAGAGGTGCTAACTACTATGTATAAAATAAATAAGGTATAAAGACATATTGTACAACATTTTACAATAACTTAAAGGGACTAAATAACCTTAAAAATTGTGAATCACTATATTTTACACACCTGCAGTATATAATACTATACACTGACTGTATTTCAACAGAAAATTTTTAAATAAAAATAGAATAAAACAAACATGAATAATCTACTTGGCCTGAAATTTGGAGAGAGAACAATTCTAATGGGGAGAACCACTTTACCTTAGGGTGGCCATTCTCTTTAGTCTTAAAATAGCCCCATCTAGCTGAGAAGTAGAGATTACAATTCAGTTATTATTGTTGGTTCCTGTTTGCTTCTGGCAGAATAAGTAGGCATCTCACATATAGAAGAGGCTCATAGCAATTTTGAATATTGTCTCACATGGCGATATAAATCCTTACTTTACTGAGAAAAGAGAAAGCACTGTGCCTTTTTTATTTTATATGATATCTAGATCCTAAGGTTTAGGGATAAGGACTTGAGCTGGCAGGACATAAACTGTCTGGTATAGATCTTCAGATAGTATTAATGTTCTAAAAAAGGAATGCCTTCAGTTAAAAAAACAAAAACGGAGGTCGGTGATGCGTATTACCATTTCACAATCTTAGTTTATTTATTTATTTCTGACTGTGTTGGCTCTTTGTTGCTGCTCAGGGCTTTCTCTAGTTGCTGTGTCTGGGCTCCCTCCCCGCCAAGCATATGCTCTAGGCACGCGAGCTTATTAGTTGCTCCATGGCACGTGGAATCTTCCCAGACAAGGGATCGAACCCACGTCCGCTGCATTGGCATGCGGATTCTTAACCACTGGACCACCAGGGAAGTCCCTCATTTTTTTTTTTTTAAATGATGGACAGTTCACGAGGACTGGATTTCCTCTGACATTTCCATAGTAATAGAATAGGACAACCCACATTCAGTGAACAGCGTGTGCAGAGGCTTTTTAACCTGAAGCTCCAGAAATTTCATGGAATTGGTTGAGGCCGCTGTTGAAACTGCAACACAAAACAAATTCTCTCTTTGTCCAGTCCTGTGTTCTTCACAGAAACAAAGGTTGTTTCTGACAGTGCCGCGCAGTAAACCTTTTGCACACAGATGTTCATCTTAGTCTGTTCACAGGGGCGTATGACTTAACTGACTTAGGATACCTGGGTTCCATTCTTGGTTGTATGGTTTCCTCTGTGCCCTTAGGCACATTCTCGGGCTCTCTAAAGCTCATTTTCCTTTTTAAAAAATATTTAAAACAAAAATTATTTCATAGTAGCACTTACAACCCCTGGTTACTGAAGATTAGATGAGATAGTGAAGCACATAGCCCAGTGACTGAAATCCAGGACGTTCTTAATAAATATTTGCTGTTATATACTTATTATATTTCCAGATTTGGCTGCCTCTGCTTCTCAGTTTCATTCTCACTCTGCATTTTTACCACTTTGTATATTCTGCTCTAGAAGAGCTTACTTTTCCTGCTTTTGGCTTTTAAATTTTTTATTTTAAAAAATTTTAGTGGATATATCTGGGTATATATTTATGTGTAAGAACAAATATGTTAAGATAGGGCCTATTTGTGATGATCAAAATAAATTAGGCTCTAGTTGGTATAATTCAGACCTTTCTGACTGCATGGGGCTCCTTCACTCATTTTCCTTCTACCAGAAGTTTGATGGCTGAGGCTCCTGGAAGAGTGCCAAGTGAGCTCCACAAAAGCAAGTCTGAAGTGGCTGTGATTCAAAGGGATCTAGTGAAAACTGAGTATTTTGATTTCAACTTGTATTGAAAATCTCAGATCAATAGATAGTAGGTTTATTAAGATGAAAAACATCAATACTCCAATATAAAATAAAAATTTGAAAGGAAAATAAAAACAAGTCTTCCCCTACAAAATATGTTCTAAACATTAAAGATATATGTATTAAAAAATTTCTATATAGTTATGGAATTCAGATGGTAAATTTTCTTATGGTAAATGCTATCAAATAATCATATTATATTTTGATTTGCTAAATGGATAAGCAGAAGGACCTAAGCACTTCTTTCTTGGCCTTTTAAAAATTTATAATTCAGTGTATAGTATAAGCTTAGGAAATAGCATATTCTTTTCTGGACGAATCCAAAAAATCTGTCTGTATTACAGCGAACTAGTAACAGCAGTAGTGTGTTAGTCGCTCGGTTGTGTCCTTTTTGCAATCCCATGGGCTGTAGCCCACCAGTCTCCTCCATCACTGTGATTCTCCAGGCAAGAATACTGGAGTGAGTTGCCATTTCTTCTCCAGGGGATCGTCCTGACCCAGGGACTGAACCAAGGTCTCCTGCATTACAGATTCTTTACTATTTGAACCACCAGGGAAGCCCATCAAATCAAGTACTTCTCAAATGCTGAATAAAAGGTTTCTGCATTTCCATAAATGCCCCAGGGTTCTAAAATAAGCAGTATCTTTCTTTATAAAAAGGAAAACATAAAATCGCCTCCTTGGCATTAAGTCATATAAATACCCTGCTTAATTTTGTGAAGACCGTACGAGTTATGACATGTAAAACACTTAGAACATTGCCTGGCATGAAGTCAGTGTTCAGTCAGTGTTAACATGTGTTTAAGCCATTAGTAACAGTAACAGTACATAGGAAATCAGTGCACTTCTTCCAATAAAATGATATAAGATGGATGGTGGTTGACTTACAAATCTGGAAGTTGAAACTGTAATGGGAATTTTGAGGAATATGATTATTCCATATTGAGGTTAACAACTACTACATAAAATAATTGGGGAGTATATTCCTAAAGAAGGGATTTTCATATTGGACTTTTGTACATATTTCTTAACATACCGAGTTTTCTCATTGGGCAAGAAATCTCCACCTGTTTGCTTTCTCATCTTTCCTTTCTGTGGGCAATTCTCTGTAGTGTAAATGTGAAGGGGGAAGAGGGAACCCCACACTCATCACCAAGGTAGCTCTATCATGGACGAGTCTGTCTCCAACGAAGCTGCTTGAAACTAAGCCTAGATTTGAGTTAAATCAAGTCATGTTTGTAAAAACCAGCGTTATCTGTTTGAAAAGCACTTAGGCTTCATTTTATGAAGTTTAAGAATAGAAAATTATAGTGTCACTAGGCAATTTCAAAACAACTCTGTGATTTTAAATGAACTTCTCTGCCTTCCTGATTGCAGGAGTCACTCTGCTGAAACCTCCAGCTCTAGGGCAAAAACCCTGAGCTAGAAGGAAGGAGAATCAGAGGGGCAGGAGACCCTGGCAGCAGGGGTGGACATGCTTAATGTATTTAAAAGATTAATAGGCTATTGAAATTAAAATGGCCAACACAAAGCACGCTGTTCCAAACTCACAAATGTGTGTGTAACAACCGTATGGGCTCCAGCATTAGGCCAGTGGCTTGCTTTTCTGTTGTGACAGGCATAGAGTAGGACTTTTTAATTCTGAAGGCTGAAAGAGATACCTTTTATTTGTCTCACAAATTAGAAATATACACGTAAGTACCAAAACTCATGTTCACATTTTTTTTTTATCTCCCAAGTAGTACAGTACATCATTTTTTTGGTGTGGTGCCAGAATTGGGCGCTGTAAAAATCTGAACGTTTTTCTCCTACTGCAGCAGTTTAAAATGGTCTTGTGATTTAGTGGCTTTTAATGAGTATAACAGTAGTAATTATTCCTATATATAATACAATATATTAACCACCATGAATAACAAAGTAGCAGTCCTTAAAGTAATCTCCTTTTTCAGCATCATTCGCATTTTTCTGTAGGGACTGAGTTGCTTATAGAGAGCTTGGCATGAAAAGGCAGAAACATTTTGGATACATTTAATGAGCTTGAATTCTAGACCTCTCTTCTCTTTCTTGCTTTTCTGTTACTGTTCTGTGGCTCACAGAGATATCCTCTGGAGTGAAATATTTTGTAATTTGTATGAGTAGTGCTACCAGTGGTGGTAGGCTTTGCAAAGCCTCTGGCAGGTTTTAATTAACTTGATTCAAACTCAGAAGTGAATGACACTCTGCCTTCATACTTAGCAAGAGAACTTAGCATTTTGTTCAGTGTTCTTTCCTTCTGCCCATCTCTGTCTAAGTGGACAGCAGTAACGTGTGTTACCAACCTCATGCATGGAATTTTTTTGTGAGGAGTTGAAACAACAAATCCCTAAAACTAAGGGATGGATAAGGCATCATTGATTAGTGAAAACTAGAATAAAATAGTAACCAGATGTCAAAATATAATTTCTTGTTTTCACTGAAAAGCAATGAACTATTCAGAAATATTAGGGCATTTTTGAAACACCAACACAAGGCTAGGCAGCATGGTTGATGTTCAGTACAAATATTTGGCTTAATAGATACTTAATTCCTCAAGTTGTACTTTGTCAGTGATTTTGTGATTTCTTTATTTCTGGTTCAGATAATGAAACAGAAATCTGTTGTTTAAGAATGTCACAATCCAGGCAGTATCTATATCAAGGTAAATATGAGTTGCAAATTAGAATTGGAAAAAAGTGACCAAAATGAATGGCAGAAAAGTCACTTGCAGACAGACAGTTTTCTATGAATTTACTAGAGTGAGATTGTCGATAAAGATATGTCTGAACACATATAATCAGAATTTGGCTGCCTTAGCCTAAAGTTTTATGGATATTGCAAATAATCTTCCAGAGAATTTCATCTGCTTTGCTTTGTGCTATTTTAGATGGTTATATGAGATTGGTTTTCAAGGAATTTAATTGAGCCAAATCTGAATCTTTTGAGCTTTTCCTATTACTGGTAATTGCCTCATTAAGGAATTGAAATGGGCACCTTGTTTTCTTAATACTACTGTTGAGACTATAGTGATTGATTCCTGTTCTTTATCACTGAATTAAAAGCTTAATTAAATTTCTGATGTTTTTAAGTTTATAAAATTAAGGCTCCTTCATTTATTAATTTTTTAAAATAAAGAAAAAAGTCACCAACACACTTTTTCTTCTTTGTAACAAAGATTTAAATGAGAAATGCCTCCAAATGATTGAATGAGTGCATAGTGAAGTTATTCATTACTTGCTGACTTTGTGTCTAGAATTGTGCAAGAGACAGAAAAATAGAAAATAGAAAGGTAGCTCTTATTCTTGTATAGTACTGGGTAGGAATGTGTGTAAGTGCAAAAGCCATTACACGTCAGAGTGCAATAAATAACCAGAGCTTAAAGTGAATTATTTTAAATATTGTGCAATAATTTTTAAATTAATTGCTCTCTGATTATTTCACATGTTAGTTTTTTTTCTTCACTATCTTTTAGTTTTAATATGAGATTTTTATTTCTTTTGCATCATTCTCCAATCCCTGAGACCAATTTGAATACTGTTGAAATATTTCACTATTTCTTTCCATCAGCAGTTATGCTTGAACTTTTATGAGAAAATAAATTTTCGTAAAAGGAAAAGAAGCGTTCATTGAATTAGAAAAATGTGAGAACGTTTTGGCTGTTCGTTTAAGTTTTAGATGTGTGATTACGGGGAAAACTTGTGTGGGACTCATCAAAACAGGATTTTAAGTACATTTGTCCCCCAGTATCCAGTATCCAGAGCATTGGTTCCAGAATACAAAATCTGTGGATGCTCAAGTCTTTTATGTAAAATGGTAGTAGTATTTGCATATAGCCTACACACATCCTCCTGTGTATCTTAAATCATCTCCAGATTCCTTATTATACCTAATACAATGTAAATGCTATCTAAATAGCTGCAAGTGCATGGAAAATTTAAATTCCACTTTTTGGAAATTTCTGGATATTTTTTCCAAATATTTTGTCTGAGGCTGGTTGAATTTGGCAATGCGGAACCCATAGATAGAGAAATTGTAGGTAGGGAAGGTTGATTACAATGCTACCAATTATAGTACTACTCTAGGAAAGAGAAAACTACCATGGTAGTGGTTCTGAAAGAGAATAGCCAAGTTTTGATGACAGAAGACCTAAAAATAGCAGTTGAATAGCACTGTATCATTTAAAAATGTATCTGAATGTTGTTCTGTTGCTCAGTCATGTTCAACTCTTTGTGACCCCATGGACTGCAGCATGCCAGGCTTCCTGTCCTTCACTGTCTCCTGTCCTTCATGAGTTTGCTCAGACTCATGTTCACCAAGTCGATGATGCCATCCAACCATCTTGCCCTCTGTCATTCCCTTCTCCTGCCTTCAATCTTTCCCAGCATTAGGGTCTTTTCCAATGAGTCGGCTCTTCGCATCATGTGCCCAAAGTATTGGAGCTTCAGTCTCAGCATTAGTCCCTCCAATATTTATTCAGAATTGATTTCTTTAAGATTAACTTGTTTGATCTCCATGTAGTCCAAGAGACTCTCTAGAGTCTTCTCCAACACCACAGTTCAAAAGCATCAGTGTTCATCTTCGGTGATCAGCTTTCTTTATGGTCCAACTCTCACATCCATACATGACTACTAGAAAAGCCATAGCTTTGACTAGATGGACCTTTGTTAGCAAAATAATGTCTCTGCTTTTTAATATGCTGTCTATGTTAGTCATAGCTTTTCTTCCAAGGAGCAAGCATCTTTCAATTTCATGGCTGCACTCACCATCTGCAGTGATTTTGGAGACCAAGATTTTGGAGCCCAACAGAGCCCAGTGCTACTGTTTCCATTAGTTTCCCATCTGTTTGCCATGACAAGATGGGACTAGAAGCCATGGTCTTCGTTTTTTGAAAGTTGGGTTTTAAGCCAGCTTTTTCACTCTCTTCTTTGACCTTCATCAAGAGGCTCTTTAGTTCCTGTTTGCTTTCCTCTCTAAGGGTGGTGTCATCTGCACGTCTGAGGTTATTGATATTTCTCCTAGCAATCTTGATTCCAGCTTGTGCTTCATCCAGCCCAGCATTTCTCATAATGTACTCTGCATATAAGTTAAATAAGCAGGATAACAATATACAGGCTTGACGTATTCCTTCCCCAATTTGAAACTAGTCTGTTGCTCCATGTCCAGTTCTAACTGTACCTGAAATGTATCTGAATAGAGATCAATTAAAAATCCAGCAAAAGAATGAGCCTCTGACTAAATAATTAGGTCATTTATTGTATACTTGTTTAAGAGCAATGATTGAAACAGCTTTAAATTCCTTTAAAGAGAAGAATTGTAATGGTTCTGACAATGGTATGATTACTCCCTACCTTTAGGACTATGAATAATATTTTAGTTTTAGAATATATGTCCTGTAATTAGGTTGTGCGTGTGTGTGTGTTGTCACTTCAGTCGTGTTGCACTCTTTGAGACCCCATAGACTGTAGCTGCCAGGCTTCTCTGTTCATGGAATTTTCCAGGCAAGAATACTGGAGTGGGTTGCTATGCCCTCTTCCAGGGGATCTTCCCAACCCAGGAATTGAATCTGCATCTCTTACCTCTCCTGCATTGGCAGGTGGATTCTTTCCCACTGGCACCACCTGGGAAGCCTGTAATCAGGTTGTACATATGTCAAATACTGATAAGTCCCATTTTCTTACAACTTTAGAATGGGATCATAGTTCTTGGTGCTTTTGTTTTTTTCAAAGCAGGCATTTATCATTTAAGAAGATAGATTCTACTAGAAGCTAAGTCATCTCCTACGAGTAGTTTAGTTCAAGTGTCACTCTTGAGCGTGGCTCTACCACAGCTAGACAGCTATAGAAACGTACTGCCTATTAACGCAGTGAATGTGAAATAGTAAGTGTTCCTTCCAAAAACAAGTCGCCAACATACTCATGGGTGGACACAGCATCTTCACTCCAAGTCACCTTAGATGCTGGTCTTTTGATTGAATTGCAGACATCTTGAAATTTCTTCATATTACAATTTCCACAGCCAAGAGAAATCAGACTTCCTTCCCACTTTGTGCCACACATCATAGGCATGTAAGCCTAAGTATCGATGTGGTGTCTTGCTCTTTAGTTTCTACTTTGCTTCCTCATATTCGTGTTTGACCTCACCCTCACCCAAATTACTGTTCCTTGTGCCATTTCCTGCAGTTTTAGATCCTCTTTTTTCCAATCCAGCTCACTTTTGAGCTCTTCTTTTTGTGTTCAGTGTTTTCTCCTGAAATAGTGTGCCTCCCGCATTGTCCCTCCTTGTCACTGCTTCATTTTTATATTTGTGGTCCATGTTGTGTTATCATGAGCTATGTATAATTTCAGCAATGCTGTTTCTAGTTGAGTAAATTATGGCCTGGGGATTCCCTGGGGATTCAGTCAGTGAAGAATGCACCTGCAATGCAGGAGATGTGGTTTGATCCCTGGGTTGGGAAGATCCCTGGAGAGGAAAATGGCAACCCACTCCAGTATTCTTGCCTGGGAAATTCCGTGGACAGAGGAACCTGGCGGGCTACTCTCCATAGGGTCACAAAGAGGTGGACACAACTTAGCCACTAAACCACCAACACCAAGTCATATCTTGTGTAAAGGTGAAAACTGAGGGCAGAACGAGGTGTGGTCACTGAAATCCAGCCCATTTGTGCTGAGAGGTTGGGTTAGCCTGGTGGAGAGGGTGCTTGTTTTGACTGGTAGATGCAGTGCCTTTTTTTCAAAAAAAGGAACATAAAAATTTTAAACTCTCCACACTGGTAGAGGGCATGCATTTTCATCTTAGGAGCATATTACAAACCTGTCTGTCCTTAGCTCTGGCTGACACTGTATAGTTGTTTTCTTAATACAATGTCCACAGTCAGTCCTCTGAAAGCACACAGGATCTCACTCTGATGACTGTGTCTCCTTAGTGAAAGAACTGCTGAATAGGTAGTATTTCTTTGGATTGGAACGTGACTAATGAAGACTTTTTTTTTTTTTGCTCCAATATCTGCTTTGAAGTTTTAAAACAATTCTATGCACCATACTATTTGCCAGTTCCTCTCTGTTAGACAGAAACAGTGGTAGGAACACATGGCATTTATTAGTAATCATCATCTGTCAGGCATTGAACTTCACAGGCATGCCCACAGTTCTCCCACTTAGTGCATGAGGCCATGCTATTGTCCAAAATTTATAAATGAGGAAATTATAGTGGAAAAGACATATTACTCAAAAAAAAATATACATTACTCCAAGTCAAGTGACTCTCACTGCAGACTTGGTTTTCAAAGATAGAAAGAGCCCACATACTCCTTTCATCTTACTCAGAAGCATTGATGGTCATTTACTGATACTCTTTGTTCCAAAAATTCTGTTCTATTGTTTTTTGTACACATTTTTCATATGCCACAATTTGTATCTGAGAGAACATTCAAAATATTAACAGCAACTTAGTTTCTTCCAGTAATTTGATTCAAGATGAGAGTACAGTTTACAGTTAACTTCAGTTTGTGTGTGTGTGTGTGTGTGTGTGTGTGTAATAAGGTGGGGTAAAATACATAAATAACTAAAGTGGTAAGTTATCTTTCAACTCTTCATTATTATAAACCAAGCAGTTACTAACAAAAAACTGTAAAAGTTTTAGGACAGAGAAGAAAGTAGTATCTTATAGAAAAAAAAGTGAAAGTGAAATCTGCTCAGTTGTGTCTGACTCTTTGCGACTCCATGGACTGTAGCCCACCAGGCTCCTCTGTCCATGGGGATTGTCCAGGCAAGAATACAGGAGTGGGAAGCTGTTCCCTTCTCCAGGGGATCTTCCCAACCCAGAGATTGAACCCAGGTCTCTGGTATTGCAAGCATATTCTTTGTCTGAGCCACCAGGGAAGCCCAGAAATCTTCTTATAAGTATCACATGAACCAAAACTATTAAAGACAATATTACTTCAAAATTTTTCTGAACTCTTTTTTAAATATAGATGAAATCATACTATATAAATACTAATTTCCATCCTGCTTTAAATTTATATCATTTTTGGTTTTTACATTGTTACACAGTTTTTATGGTAACATTCACATAACATTTTACCAAGCATTTTCCCATGGTAAATGTAGGCACCCCCTAAGTTTGCATCAGTTCAGTTCAGTTCAGTCGCTTAGTCATGTACAACTCTTTGGAATCCCATGGACCACAGCACGCCAGGCCTCCCTGTCCATCACCAACTCCCAGAGCTTGCTCAAATTCATGTCCATGTCAAATTCATGGCATCGGTGATGCCACCCAACCATCTCATCCTCTGCCGTCCTCTTCTCCTGCCTTCAGTCTTTGCCAGCATCAGGGTCTTTTCAAATGAGTCAGTTCTTTGCATCAGGTGGCCAAAGTATTGGAATTTCAGCTTCAGCATCAATCCTTCCAATGAACACCCAGGACTGATCTCCTTTAGGATGGACTGGTTGCATCTCCTTGCTGTCCAAGGGTCTCTTAAGAGTCTTCTCCAACACCACAGTTTAAAAGCATCAATTCTTTGATACTCAGCTTTCTTTATAGTCCAACTCTCACATCCGTACATGACTCCTGGAAAAACCATAGCTTTGACTAGACAGACCTTTTTTGGCAAAATAATGTCTCTGCTTTTTAATATGCTGTCTAGGTTGGTCATAACTTTTCTTCCAAGGAGTAAGCATCTTTTGACTTCATGGCCACAGTCACCATCTGCAGTGATTTTGGAGCCCCCCAAAATAAAGTCTGTCACTATTTCTATTGTTTCCCCATCTATTTGCCATGAAGTGATGGGACCAGATGCCAAGATCTTAGTTTTCTGAATGTTGAGTTTTAAGCCAACTTTTTCACTTTCCACTTTCACTTTGATCAAGAGGCTCTTTAGTTCTCTTTGCTTTCTGCAATAAGGGTGGTGTCATCCACATATCTGAGGTTATTGATATTTCTCCCAGCAATCTTGATTCCATCTTGTGTTTATCCAGCCCAGCAGGGTGGATATATACAGGGTGACAATAAGCAGGGTGACAATATACAGCCTTGATGTACTCCTTTCACTTTCTGGAACCAGTCTGTTGTTCCATGTCCAGTTCTAACTGTTGCTTCCTGACCTGCATACAGATTTCTCAAGGGGAAGGTCAGGTGGTCTGGTATTCCCATCTCTTTAAGGATTTTCCAGTTTGTTGTGATCCACAAAGTCAAAGGCTTTGGCATAGTCAATAAAGCAGAAGTAGATGTTTTTCTGGAACTCTCTGGCATTTTCAGTGATCCAACAGATGTTGGCAATTTGACCTCTGGTTCCTCTGCCTTTTCTACATCCAGCTTGAACATCTGGAATTTCATGGTTCATGTACTGTTGAAGCCTAGCTTGGAGAAGTTTGAGATTTACTTTATTAGTGTGTGAGATGAGTGCAGTTGTGCAGTAGTTTGAGCATTCTTTGGCATTGCCTTTCTTTGGGATTGGAGTGAAAACTGACGTTTTCCAGTCCTGTGGCCACTGCTGAGTTTTCCAAATTTTCTGGCATATTGAGTGCAGCACTTTCACAGCATTAGCTTTTAGGATTTAAAACAGCTCAACTGGAATTCCATCATCTCCACCAGCTTTGTTTGTAATGGTGCTTCCTTTAGGCCCACTTGACTTTGCATTCCAGGATGTCTGGCACCATTGTGATTATCTGGGTAGTGAAGATCTTTTTTGTACAGTTCTTCCATGTATTCTTGCCACCTGTTCGTAATATCTTCTGCTTCTGTTTAGTCCATACTGTTTCTGTGCTTTATTGAGCCCATCTTTGCATGAAATGTTCCCTTGCTATCTCTAATTTTCTTGAAGAGATCTCTAGTCTTTCCCATTCTGTTGTTTTTCTCTATTTCTTTGCACTGATCACTGAGGAGGCTTTCTTATCTCTCCTTGCTATTCTTTGGAACTCTGCATCCAAATGGGAATATGTTTCCTTTTCTCCTTTGCCTTTCACTTGTCTTCTTTTCACAGCTATTTGTAAGACCTCCTCAGACAACCATTTGGCCTTTTTGCATATCTTTTTCTTGAGGATGGTCTTGATCCCTGTCTCCTGTAAATGTCATGAACCTCCTTCCATAGTTTTTCAGGCACTCTATCAGACCTAATCCCTTAAATCTATTTCTCACTTCCACTGTATAATAGTAAGGGATTTGATTTAGGTTGTACCTGAATGGTGTAGTGATTTTCCTGACTTTCTTCAATTTAAGTCTGAATTTGGCAATAAGGAATTCATGATCTGAGCCACAGTCAGCTCCTGGTCTTGTTTTTGCTGACTCTATAGAGTTTCTCCATCTTTGGCTGCAAAGAATATAGTCGATCTGATTTCAGTATTGACCATCTGGTGATGTCCATGTGTAGAGTCTTCTCTTGTGTTGTTGAAAGAGGGTGTTTGCTATGACCAGTGCATTCTCTTGACAAAACTCTATTAGTCTTTGCCCTGCTTCATTCTGTACTCCAAGGCCAAATTTGCCTGTTACTCCAGGTATTTCCTAACTTCCTGCTTTTACATTCCAGTCCCCTGTAATGAAAAGGACATCTTTTTTGGTTGTTAGTTCTGGAAGGTCTTGTAGGTCGTCATAGAACCATTCAATTTCAGCCTCTTTGGCATTACTGGTCGGGACATAGACTTGGATTACTGTGATATTGAGCGGTTAGCCTTGGAAACGAACAGAGATCATTCTGTCGTTTTTGAGATTGCATCCAAGTACTGCATTTTGGACTCTACTGTTGACTATGATGGCTACTCCATTTCTTCTAGGGGATTCTTGCCCACAGTGGTAGATATAATGGTTATCTGAGTTAGATTCACCCATTCCAGTCCATTTAGTTCATTGATTCCTAAAATGTCAGTGTTCACTCTTGGCATCTCCTGTTTGACCACTTCCAATTTGCCTTGATTCATGGACCTAACATTCTAGGTTCCTATGCAATATTGCTCTTTACAACATAGGACTTTACTTTCATCACCAGTCCCCTTCACAGCTGGATGTTGTTTTTGCTTTGGCTCCGTCTCTTCATTCTTTCTGGAGTTATTTCTACACTGATCTCCAGTAGCATATTGGGCACCTACCAGCCTAGGGAGTTCATCTTTCAGTGTCCATCTTTTTGCCTTTTCATACTGTTCGTGAGTTTGAATACATGATAGTTTTTCATGGTGTGAATGGTAGCATTATAACTAATGCAACAATGATTGGTTTTATTCCAAGCTGTGTATTTTTGAGGAGATAATAAATAGGTTTATAATGAAGAACTAGGAAGGAGTATCTTTTGCTAAGGAAATGCATCATTCCTTTATTAAGAGTTACTGTGCACCATTTCAATCACAAAACAAGGAAATCCTTTCTGCCCTGATGTTGCTCTTCTGGAATATCTCCTTCACTCATCTTCCTGCTTTTCCTAGGCTAGACAATCAGGTGGTGTTTTTCATGAAACAAACAGAACTCTAAGTAGGCAGTGGTGGGATTACTAAACACAGTTAATATTATTATATTAATGTTTTGCTCATATTTAAGACTTATCCAAGTATCAATATTAAAGGCCTAAGTTAATTTACCAAATAATAGATATTTTGTGAGCATTCTAAATTTATAGTATGGTGAGATGACTTGGTTTTTAGAAAAAAAAAAAAAGAGAGAAACTCCTCAAAGTAGCATTATATCAGCAGTTTACAGTAAGTTTGAATGGACATCAGAATACTGTTACTTAACATGCAAGCATATGTTACACGTGAGTGCCTTTATTCACCCCTTTTTTCTTTAATATTCAATCAACAATTTATTACTTTGCACTGAGACAGGTAAATAAGATAGATCAAGGCTCTCTTCTGGTGGAGTTGAGTTCAGGGGACAGACAGAAAATAAAGGTAAAATAACCATGAAGTGTGAAATCCTTTGAAGAATGATTGAGTGAAAGTAGCTAGGGGAGGCATATGTTGGTATGTTAATAGGCATAAGATAATTCCAGGTAGCAAGAGCTATAAAGAAAACACAATGAGGTAAGGAAATAGAGAGTGGCTGGAAAGAGTCTACAGATACTCAGATGGACATGAATTTATGAATGTGTTCAGTTGCAGGAATTAGATGGTCCTCATTTAGTGTTATTTCTAAGGCTATATCACTTATCTAAATACCATCTAAATTAATGCTTTGGTGGCAAATAAAACAAATTAAATATGCTCATTTGCTCAAGAGTCTCTATTGTTGATCTGGGAACAAACAGTGCGCTCTCGCGGTGGCAGCTTTAACCTTGCCAATCACAGACTTCCTGCAAGTGCACTCCGGTTCTTTGGAACCTTTTCTGGGTTGGCGTTGGCATCCTTTTGCTAGATTACATTTATGCATTAGTGCCATCTGCGTCTGCTGCACCTTCTGTGAGTGAGCCCTGGCCAAATGACTGGCATTTATCTGAACGTGGAGAGAGGGAGAGAGAGAGAGAGAGAGGGAGAGAGAGGGAGGAGAGAGAGAAAGAGAGATCCTAGAGCATGTATTTCACTCACCGTTGGCACAAATGCAATTTAGAAAAGGACAAAATATTTGCAGCTGGTGTCCCTCCTGCCTGCAACCCTTATAAAATGAACTATTAATTTGCTTTCTCTTTAAAAAAAGTATATATGTATACACATACATATATATGAAATAGTTATTTACATTCAGCCTGTAATATGCAAATGAGATTAAAACCAAGCATTTAAATAAGGAAATATAACAAAGCACATTTGCAAAATTTTCAAGTTGAGAGAAATTATGTTCAATTCGAATATATGGGCACTTCTTCTATGACAGTGAATATACATACAGTAAGTTTGGTTTTGTTGATTAGAGCTGGTAGGCTTCTTGATTTGAACTCTATTTTGGTAAATGTGTTGAAATTGAGACTTAAGAATATTACCGTCATATGTAGGGAAAGTATGGCTCTGTACTGAACATATAATCAACTGAATTTATTTTGTAGAATCTTTGTGAAATTATGTATATTAAAATATATGGTATGGCAAAATAGATCAGCAACTTTCATACCTAGAGCATACTCTAGAGCTGTAAATGGATAAACGATTCTCCAATCAGTAAAAATAGATTTTGAAGAGTCCCAGCTCTTTACATTATTATCTACTTTTATCTTATACCTGCTTTTAGTGGATTTGATTATCTGGTTTCCATACCTGTGCAAGTTAGAAGCAATATAATAAAATCGGAGTGCAAAAGATACGTATATCACAGTAATGAGAGGTAAGATTTGCAAGAAAGAGAACGAGAAAAGGAATGGACACAACATTCAGACAGACGCTGCAGTCTGGAGTTGTTTAATGTAATAAGAAACTTCATATTCCCCAGAATGCCCTAAGGATCTTGCTGGACTACATCCTAGTATAATTATCAATTTCCATCGTTTCAAAGCTTTGTCTTAGATATAAGAACATGTCAGACAACTGAGGCTAGGAAGATAGAGTGTGAGTGTGTTATTGAGAAGAGTTCCATCCTAAATGAAAGTATGTAAAGTTTGGGGACTTAATGTAGTCGATCCACACCTACCCTTACATACTAGTTTGTATTGTGCAAGTGCTAGACGCCTGAGTTCATTTTATTTGGCTGTAAATAGGTAAGGTCTCTCTCGCATAAGTTCCCTTTATACAGTTTATAATTCTTTTCATAACATTCTTCAGATTTAATTTGTAATGTATTTAATAATTTCTGAATTCTCACTGGATGTAAGTTTCATGTGTGCCAAGCCCTTCAGTCAGACTTTTTGGGACCCTATGATCTGTAGCCCACCATGCCCTTCTCTCTATGGGATTTCCCCGGGCAAGAATACTGGAGTGGATCCCCTCCTCCAGGGGGGATCTTCCTGACCCAAGGATTGAACCGGCATCTCTTAGCTCTCCTGCATTGGCAGGCGGGTTCTTTACCACTAACGCCACCCTGATAGGCATTTTCCTATATTCCCATCCAGTAATGTTTTATCATCTTTAATGTAATTTTAAAATATCTATACATATATACAAAATAAAGAATTTTATTCATTCATAATCAACACCCATGATGATTTATGGGTGTTAGAGGTTGACTCTCCTGGGTCCATATCCTGGAGCTGTTGCTTATTTGTAATGAACTTTTTTGAGTAAAGGGTTTGCTTTCTCCAAGCATCAGTTTTCTCATCTGTAAATTCAAGATATTACTACCCACCACATAGAAGTGTTGGGTAAACAACCCCAGTCCTTACATAACCCTTAGAAAAGCACTTGTTATATATGGACTAAATTGTATAATGGTTGGTCATAATTATCTTTGCTGCTGTTGTCAGAAAACTATTGGTTATATTCCTGAGGAAGATAGTGGGTTATGGCTCAAATTATATTATTAAAAGTGATTGTAACTGGTTTCTCTGACGATTTTGCATATGTTTAACCATGTATCAGTTTGGAAGGATCTTCAGAATCACAGTGGTATTGCCAGGTTAGCACTAGGCGAGAGAAATGCTGTAGTGTTTGCTCTTCTCCTAGGCCCTGGGTCCTGTCTCATTTGGAGAAAATAGCGGTGGCAGCAACATGAAGGACAACTCACAAAAAGTTTATTCTTCCATTATTAGTTAGAATCTCTACATTTTCGTTTTTGGTGGCTGAGTCTATGTGCCCAGTGGTTGTCACCTACGTCCACCAGATGATAGGTAAATAGGGGAGAGGACTCCTATTAGGGCCTACTTGAATGACTGAAGGAATGGAACAGAGGCTGGGGGAAAGCCAGCAGCATTTTTGCCTTTCATTTTCAATTATCATGATAGTTTTTCCACTCTGAATTACTTATTCCCAACTACTGCATACAGTCAAGACTTTATTTGACTCTGTTACTATTTTACTGAGATTAAGACAGTAAATTATATCTAAAATAGGATTTTGAGTTGACTTTTGAAATATCAAATATTTTCTTGGCTATGTGTCTTACAAAATACTTATTAAGCAATAATTATTTTTTCATGCTGTCACTGGTTTTATTACATTAAAGTAAATTGACTATCACGACATAATTATGATTTTTATATAGATAGATAGATAACCACACATGAGTAATATATGGTGGTGGTTTACTTGCTAAGTCATGTCCGACTCTTGCAACCACATGGACTGTAGCCTGCCAGGCTCCTCTATCCATGGGATTCTCCAGGCAAGAATACTACTGAAGTGGGTTGCCATTTCCTTTTCCAGGGGATCTTCCTAACCCAGGAATCAAACCTGGGTCTCCTGCATTGCAGGCAGATTCTTTACCCAATGAGCTATGAGGAAGATGAGTAACATATAAAAGTCTGTTATATCTTTTAGAATAAATATTTTTCTTTAATTATAACAAATCTTCCAAAATATTCCTAACTTAATCATATGAGATATGATTATGGTATATGAGAACTTTTGATTTTTTGGATCTCGAGTTCATCTATCATGAATTAAATTCTACAACTTGACTAATCTGTAAATTATGGTAATAATCTCAATTGACTTTTAAATTCTGTAAATAATAATTCTTTATTGTGGTAAAATATAAGATCATATAAGATTTACAGTTTTAGCCATTTTTAAGTGTCCAGTAGCGTGAAGTGCATCAAGAATGTTGTGCAGCCATTATCACTGTTCATCTTTGGAACTTTTTAGCAAAGCAAACTGAAACTGTGTACCTATTAAACAATAACTCTCTCTGTTTCTTCTCCTCTAGCCCCTGAGGACCATTATTTATTTTTCTTTCTTTTTTAATTTGACTATTCTAGGTACCACATAAAAGTGAAATCATACAATGTTGTTGCTGTCGTTCAGTGTCCAACTCTTTGAAACTAATTGCAGCATGTCAGGCTCCTCTGTCCTCTACTGTCTAGCAGAGTTTGCTCAGAATTCATGTCCACTGTGTCAGTTGATGCTATCTAACCATCTCATCTGCTGCCACCCCCTTCTTTTGCCTTCAATGTTTCACAACATCGGAGTCTTTTCCAATGAGTCGCTCTTCGAATCAGGTGTCCTAAGTATTGGAGCTTAGGCTTCAGCAACAGTCCTTCCAGTGAATATTCAGGGTTGATTTCCTTTCAGATTGACTGGTTTCATCTCCTTGCTGTCCAAGGGACTCTGAAGAGTCTTCTCTGGCACCACAATTTGAAAGCATCAATTCTTTGGTGCTCAGTCTTCTTTATGGTCCAGCTCTCACATCCAAACATGAGTACTTTGTAGGCAAAGTGATGTCTCTGCTTTGTACATTATTCTTTGTATATTTTTCTACTGACTTCTTCATGGGCATCACCTCTGTAATAATGCAGTTAAGTGGATAGATTGAAGTTGTTACACTAGAAGTACTCACTGGTTGCTGCTAATTAATTTATTCACTGGCTGATTTCTAAAGGTGTTATTTTTAATATTGCTTAGTAAGAAATGACCCCAAGTCACACGAAGGGAAGAACTCTCTTGGTTTCATCCTTTTAAAATCTGGGATGAATTCTGTAGAATCTGAACAGTGAGATATTAACCATGGAAATTGTAAGTCCTGTAGGTTAGTATGATTATAGCAAAAGAGATTATATTTTTGTTGTTTCTGAGTCTCAATAACCTGCATGATTTGAAATGACTATAAAGTAATATTTGTGCCTGGATTTCAGATTTGCTTTTTCTTATTTCCATATGCTGTGTCTTAAACATATGTTAAGCTGTATATTTAAATCTAGAAGTACTAAAAAACCCACATAAAAATATGTTTTCTTCATTATCAAAGGCTTCAATGCCATCATCATTTGGGGGAAAAAAAGAGAAACAGTGAATATAATTTAAGTCTCTAAAACAGACTTTTAATAGCACTGAGTGGAAGGAACATCTGGCTTTTTTTTTTTTGCAAGGTGCATTGATGTTGTCAGAAGAGACTGAATAAAAATGCTGATACAATTGTCCAGGTTTGGGTTTTGCCAGTACAAGCATATTTTATTCATTCAGTTTTCTCTACGTCCCAAAGATAGATGTTGACTTTGATGAAAAAATACAATGATATATATTTAGTGTGACCCATCTTCCACATTTAAATCTAAAAATGTGCTGCTGCAGTTGGATTTTTCTCAGGGATGCCATTCAAACCACACGTTACATTGTCATCTCACATAGCCTTTCTATCTGCGGTGATGGGACACTGGGTTAGGACATGACAGCTCGGCACGGCTCTCACTGGCGGTGTACTGATGCCCGACTTCCAGCACTTCTCTTCATTTCAGTCAAAGAGACATTTCCCAGTGGCAAGTTTTTGGAATTGAATTTTCATTGTCATATTTTAAAAGTGTGACGAAAGACTGAATTCAAAGAAAGCAAGCTTTATGAACATTATATATATATATATATATTTTTGCAATTGCAAAAGGCAGTTTCTGGCCTTTTACTTTCATGTTTCTGACTCGGAAGAATGTTCTGAGTGCCAGAACTGCCACAGAATTGATACTTTTCTAATAATATCTTATCAAAGAGAGAACAACTCCAATAATGCAATGTAGATTAAATACTCTTTCATTTTAAATAAGGAGTCACCGAAATTGATCTATCAAGTTATATTTTATTCCTTTTAAGCAGGTTTTCATTCTTTTTAAGCTCAAGTCTTTACTTTTTGATAGAGTTAGTATAGCTCAACTGGTAAAGAATCCGCCTGCAATGCAGGAGACCCCGGTTCAATTCCTGGGTTGGGAAGGTGCCCTGAGTCAGTTCAGTTCAGTCACTCAGTTGTGTCTGACTCTTTGTGACCCCATGGACTGCAGCATGCCAGGCTTCCCTGTCCATCATCAACCCTCAGAGCTTGCTCAAGCTCATGTCCATTGAGTCAGTGATGCCATCCAACCATCTCATCCTTTGTTGTCCCCTTCTCATCCTGCCTTCAGTCTTTCCCAGCATCAGGGTCTTTTCAAATGAGTCAGTTCTTCTCATCAGGTGGCCAAAGTATTGGAGTTTCAGCTTCAGCATCAGTCCTTCTAACTCAGGACTTATTTCCTTTAGGATGGACTGGTTGGATCTCCTTGCAGTCCAAGGTATTCAAGTGTCTTCTCCAACACCACAGTTCAAAAGCATCAATTCTTTGCTACTCAGCTTTCTTTATAGTCCAACTCTCACATTCATACATGCTACTGGAAAAACCATAGCTTTGACTAGGGGGACCTTTGTCAGCAAAGTAGTGTCTTTGCTTTTTAATATGCTGTCTAGGTTGGTCATAGCTTTTCTTCCAAGGAACAAGCATCTTTTAATTTCTTGGCTGCAATCACCATCTGCAGTGATTTTGGAGCCCAAGAATATAAAGTCTGTCACTGTTTCCATTGTTTCCCCATCTGTTTGCCATGAAGTGATAGGACTGGATGCCATGATCTTAGTTTTCTGAATGTTGAGTTTTAAGCCAGCTTTTTCACTCTCCTCTTTCACTTTCACCAAGAGACTCTTTAGTTCTTCACTTTCTGCCATAAGGGTGGTGTCATCTGTGTATCTGAGGTTATTGATATTTCTCCTGGCAATCTTGATTCCAGCTTGTGCTTCATTCAGCTGATATTTCACATGATGTATTCTGCATATAAATTAAATAAGCAGGGTGACAATATACAGCCTTGATGTACTCCTTTCGCTTTCTGGAAGAAGTCTGTTGTTCCATGTCCAGTTCTAATTGTTGCTTCCTGACCTGCATACAGATTTCTCAGGAGGCAGGTCAGGTGGTCTGGTATTCCCGTCTCTTTAAAAATTTTCCAGTTTGTTGTGATCTACACAGTCAAAGGCTTTGGTGTAGTCAATAAAGCAGAAGTAGATGTTTTTCTGGAACTCTTGGCTTTTTCGTGAGAGCAAGATCCATCCAATGGATGTTGGTAATTTGATCTCTGGTTCCTCTGCCTTTTCTAAATCCAGCTTGAACATCTGGAAGTTCACAGTTCACATACTGTTGGAGCCTGGCTTGAAGAATTTTGAGCATTACTTTGCTAGCTTGTGAGATGAGTGCAATTGTGTGGTAGTTTGCACATTCTCTGGCATTGCCTTTCTTTGAGATCGGAATGAAAACTGGAAGAACTTTTCCAGTCCTTCGGCCACTGCTGAGTTCTCCAAATTTGCTGGCATATTGAGTGCAGCACTTTCACAGCATCATCTTTTAGGATTTGAAATAGCTGGAGTTCCATCACCTCCACTAGCTTTGTTCATAGTGATGTTTCCTAAGGCCCACTTGACTTCACATTCCATGATGTCTGGCTTTAGTTGAGTAATCACACCACCTATGGATGAAACTATGGATGGAGGTTCGTGACATTGTTCAGGAGGCAGTGATCAAGACCATCCCCAAGAAAAAGAAATCCTAAAGGGCAAAATGGTTGTCTGAGGAGGACTTACAAATAGCTGAGAAAAGACGAGAAGCTAAAGGCAAAGGGGAAAAGGAAAGGTATACCCATCTGAATGCAGAGTTCCAAAGAATAGCAAGGAGAGATAAGAAAGCCTTCCTCAGTGATCAGTGCAAAGAAATAGAGAAAAACAATAGAATGGGAAAGACTAGAGATCTCATCCAGAAAATTAGAGATACCAAGGGAACATTTCATGCAAAAATGGGGACAATAAAGGAAAGAAATTATATGGACCTAACAGAAGCAGAAGATATTAAGGAGATGGCAAGAATACACAGAAGAACTATACAAAAAAAGATCTTCATGACCCAGAAGATCCCCTGGAGAAGGGATAGGCTACCCACTCTAGTATTCTTGGGCTTTCCTGGTGGCTCAGATGGTAAAGAATCCACCTACAATGTGTCAGACCTGGGTTCGACACCTGAGTTGGGAAGATCTCCTAGACAAAGGCTTGGCAACCTGCTCCAGTATTCTTGCCTGGAGTATCCCCATGAACAATGTAGCCTGGTGTGCTACAGTCCATGGGGTTGCCAACAGTTGGACATGACTGGACAACTAACCACAGCACAGTATATATTAAATATTAAACATTCACATTTGTCAGCAAATGTCATTAATTTTAAGAGAGTTTTGAAAAAAATATGTTTTGGGAAGTCTGCATGAATTATGCTATATTGTTTTCAAATCTCATGATGTTAACAATAGAAAATATAGAATAATTTTTCCTGATGCATTACTTGATCTCTGGAATTTTTATTGACACACATTGAGATATACCCCTTATATTAAGAAGTACCGTGTTTCTTCAAATATTGATTTCTTTGACAGGGAATAGCAGAGTCATAAAGGAAAATAAACACCCACAAAATTGATTAATTGGGCACAGATTTAATATTTCAGTACTTCATGTCATGTTTACATGTGGTTAGGTTACTCGTAATGACCACTTCCTGCTTGTCAGACATGTGTTGTATTTAGATCTAAGTATCATAATGGATTTGGAATATGTACCGTTATCTTCTCTGTCTGTTGGTGATTTCAAGCCTGAAGCAGACCTCACTTCCTACCATCTGTTCTCTATTTAAAATTGATGTCAAGTTCAGTTCCTCCCTGATGCCTACTTGTTTTCCAGCTTAGAATACTTCTATCCTCCAGTTCAGCTCTTTCTCTATTATGCCTAGCACTGGGCTGACATATAGGAAAGGAGACCTCTAAGGATTGCTCTGAATATCCACATCACAAAAAAAGCCAGGAAGACTTTGGCCATGGAACGATGCCACTATTGTTTAATTATAAGTCAGCAAAAATTGAAATGTCGTTTCATAGTTTTGTGTTTGTACATATAGGCAAGTGAACCACTGTCTTTTATTCCTAATCATTGTGTGGTTAAATTGAACTACCTCACTATTTACATGAATATCTATATTAATATCGATTATATGTTTGAGAGAGACAGTAGCTGCATAGATCAAATTTAATATTTCATACTCAGTAGTTATCATTAATTCAGCAAGTATGTTTTAAGCACAGACTATAGGGTGAACACCGTTTTACGCATTTACAAAATGGTAGTAAAAAAACGATCATGAAACTCTTGTGTGTTAGTTGCTCAGTTGTGTCCAACTCTTTGCAACCCCATGGACTGTAACCCACCAGGCTCCTCTGTCCATGGAATTCTCCAGGCAAGAATACTGGAGTGGGTTGCCATTCCCTTTTTCAAGGGATCTTCCTGACCCAGGTATTGAACCCAGGTCTTTTGCATTATGGGTAGATGCTTTACCGTCCAAGCCACCAGGGAAGCCCTCATGAAACTTACAGTCTGGGAAAGAAGATAGAGTTCGAACAAATTTTTTTTTGTTAAAAAATTAGAAGAGTTGTTATACTGCTGAACAAACTTTGCTATCATCTGAAATCTAATTATATCTTTTGTAGTAGAATATGAGTGTTAGACACTCAGTCATGTCCAACTCTCTGCAACCCCATGAACTGTAGCCCACCAGGCCCCTCTGTCCTTGAGATTCTGCAGACAAGAATACTGGAGTGGGTTGCCATTTCCTTCTCCAAGTAGAGTATTAAGCCAATTATATTATTTTTGGTTTAGAAAATCATTTTGGCTTAGAATAACAGAATTTGTTTTTCTGAACTAACTGAAAATTGATTTTTATATCCACATCTGTCTACCTGTATATCTTCCTATTTATTTATCAATATGTGTATCAATATCTTTCTATGTATCCATCCATCCATCTATCCATCCATCCATAAATCATCTAACACTAACACTAGACCCAGTATTTGAGTTGTAGATAGACCTAAACTCCAGTTTCTGGTTTTGGGATTTATGTTGAATGATTACATTTAACAATCAAATGGAAATTAAATAATCAAAGTCAATAACTTAATTATTTGACCCAAATGTACATGTCTTCAGCATTTTTGAGTTCTATGGCTGAAGTATAAATGTCCTTTGTATATAGAGGTAAATTATTACACATGAATAGGTCATTAGTATTCTGAAACAGTATCACAATCATGTTTGTCTACTTATTTGAGTGTATGTATATGCTTATCTTTGTATAAATGTTTAAACTTTGAAAGTCTGTCCTTCTGAGGGAGATTATATCTCTTGAGATGGTTTAATATTACCTCAGTTATTTTAAGAGTTATCTTGTTAGTTGATATGTTATTTAAGCAAGGAATGCCTATATTGATCAAGGGACAAAATTCATGTTTAGTTTCTTTTCATAATGTGAAAACCAAGGGATTCCCATTAATTGTCATTGTATACTCATTGATAAGTGAAGTGACATCTGGGTCACAGTGACATCTATCTTTGCAATATGAGTCCTGCTGGCTGTATCTGAAAGGTCTGTTCAGTCTTGCATCTGCACATAAAAGCAAGGATAGTCTTCACACTGTTATCAGCCTAATTTTCATATCAACGATTTAAGGTGCCGCTTGAAGTTTTGTTCTTCCTGGTATAAATTTAGCAGTAAATGTAATCATTTGGCTGCTGCTCTGGCAGTTTAGAATGTTGAAGTGTATTGTGAATAATTTTAATCTACATTACTTATGTGTTATAAAAAAGTATATATCATTTCATGTCTTAATATTAGTTGGTAATAAATGTTCAAAATGAAATCCTGACTTTGGGGATTTGGATACCATTATTAAATATAAAAATGACTTCAACAGTTGTTCAAAATTGTTTTTCCTAAATGTAATAAAAATATCTAAGGCATAAATTTTTTGGTCCAAAAGTTGAAGATATACATATGTCCTGTGTTCAAATTGAAGTCTGGAATCAGTTCATTAAATATTTGCTGCACTGAAGGGAAAGAGCATAAAAGTGACTAATTTTCCAGCTAAAGCTTTAGGAAGATTTTTGTATAAATTTTTTTCCATTTATCATCTAGAAAGTAATTTATAATTTCCCCTCAAAATGAAGCTTTAAAAACTAAATCTTTTAAGGCATTTTTAATTGGTATTATCCATTAAGTATTGATTTTAAAACTTAAAGTGCAGTCTTTAATATTTGTTTTTCTTTGAAAGATCCTGTTAAATGATTGGAGTTTGTCTCAGATTAGCTGGGAATTTACCTCTCTGACAAATGACTCGAAGAGCTGTGAATACTTTAGAGACAGCTAATGAAACCATTTCCTTCTTCAGGGGGTCTTCCTGATAGGCTGAATTCATCAACACATTTTTAGTTATTAATTTTTTTTAACTGGGACAACATACACTGACTGAAAAGTGAGGATGTAATTCTTAGGATCTAAACTTAGCTAGGAAGAAATCATTGTATTACTAGGATTGTATACATTAACAAAATGTCCCGATAAATGTTTTTCAGTGACAATGGTGTATAAGCATTTGGGGTTTCTCTTTTAATGTGCCAAAATCAGTTTGATAAGACAAATGAATTATCTTGATGCCTAATTTTCTAGGAAAAAATACACAAATTGCATGTAAAATTATTGCTCTGTGATATTAACAACTGGAGGTTAAAATTTTAAGTCTATAAATACTCAGGTGAAAATTAATATTTTCATGCATCATTCTTCCATGAGTGATTTAATTTATTCTGTTTTCCACCTGATTGAAGAGTTGTGATATAACATACTTTTTGTTTGGATTTGTCAGCATTTATATAAATACATAATTCAAACGTGGGTTGAGTTTTCAATTAGCTATTATTTGACATAGTGGTTGGAGTTTGGGTTTTTTATCCTGATATTATTTGTTGAGAGTATGTGGGAAAGAGAGAAAGTGTGTGTGTGTGTGTGTGTGTGTGTGTGTGTTGGTCTTAAGAACTTTGAAAAGGAAATCACTTAACATCTTAGCTCAGTCTATTGTAAAAGAAATGAGGAGGAATACAGGTGTTCAGTCAGTTCACTTCAGTTCATTTGCTCAGTCCTGTCCAACTCTTTGTGACCCCGTGGACTGCAGCACGCCAGGCTTCCCTATCCATCACCAACTCCCAGAGCTTTCTCAAACACCGAGTTGGTGATGCCATCCATCCATTTCATCCTCTGCCATCCTCTTCTCCTCCTGCCTTCAATCTTTCCCAGCATCAGGGTCTTTTCAAATGAGTCAGTTCTTCACATGAGTTGGCCAAAGTATTGGAGTTTCAGCTTCAGCATCAGTCCTTCCAGTGAACACCCAGGACTGATCTCCTTTAGGATGGACTGGTTGCATCTCCTTGCAGTCCCAGGACTCTCAAGAGTCTTCTCCAACACCACAGTTCAAAAGCATCAATTCTTCCGTGCTCAGCTTTCTGTTTGGTCCAACTCTCACATTCATACATGACTACTGGAAAAACCATAGCTTAGACTAGACGGATCTTTGTTGGCAAAGTAATGTCTCTGCTTTTTAATAAGCTGTCGAGGCTGGTCATAACTTTTCTTCCAAGAAGCAAGCACCTTTTAATTTCATGGCTGCAGTCACCATCTGCAGTGATTTTTGAGCCCAAGAAAATAAAGTCTGTCACTGTTTCCGTTGTTTCCCCATCTATTTGCCGTGAAGTGATGGGACCAGTTGCTATGATCTTAGTTTTCTGAATGTTGAGCTTTAAGCCAACTTTTTCACTCTCCTCTTTCACTTTCATAGAGGCTCTTTAGTTTTTCTTCGTTTTCTGCCATGAGTAGTGTCATTTGCACATCTGAGGTTATTGATATTTCTCCTGGCAATCTTGATTCCAGCTTGTGCTTCATCCAGTCCAGCATTTCTTATAATGTACTCTGCATATCAGTTAAATAAGCAGGGTGACAATATACAGGCTTGACATACTCCTTTCCCAGTCTGGAACCATGTCCATATTGGGACATGTTGCTGTTCCATGTCCAGTTTTAACTGTTGCTTCTTGACCTGCATACAGATTTCTCAGGAAGCAGGTCAGGTGGTCTGGTATTCCCATCTTTTTAAGATTTTTCCACAGTTTGTTGTGATCCACACAGTCCCGGGCTTTGGGTGTTAACTTTGTGTAATTAGTAACTTGACTTTTAAAAAGAGAATTTATGACAGTTACTGCTACAGGACTTTATATCATAGGGTCTCTGCCTTCCTCTCTGACCTCCACTTCCTCCCTTCATTGCTCAGTCTGCTCTTGCCGTACTGTCTGTATTACTTTTCTGTGGAAATGCCAGTTACACTTTCCACTTGATTTCTCTACCAGAATTATTCTTCCCCAGGTAGTCATAGTTTCATTGACTTCCTTAGAATCTGTGTGCCATCTGGACATTTCTATAAAGTACAGCTCCTCCGGCACTGGTCTGCGGCACACACGCTTATATATACTGGTACTCTGTAACCATTTATTCCGATTCAAATTCACCTTTTTATGGCATGGATTATTAATAAGTGGTGCTATGCACTTGGTAATGTACCATATCAATTGTTCTACTATTTGTGATGATAAGTTCGATCAGAGAAACCATATTGCAAAAACCTAATGGGTGGATGGCATCACCAACCCAATGGACATTGGTTTGGGTGAACTCCAGGAGTTGGTTGATGGACAGGGAGGCCTGGCGTGCTGCGGTTCATGGGGTCGCAAAGAGTAGGACACAACTGAGCGGCTCAACTGAACTGAACTGAGTTCATGTTGGTTATTATATCTTTTTGACACAGCCCACATTAGTCTTTGGTAAATTTTCTTCAGTTTTGTCAAAATATGTCCCATACTCATCTTTTATATTTTTGTTTCAAAACTGGAATAAATCATTCAATTCCAAGGAGATTTAGATGTTTTTAGTAAATAATATTATTTAGATAAAGCATGTTTGTATATGGGGGTGCTAGTTGTTTTGGGTATTCATTGTTTCTAAGCATTTTCAGCAGGTAGAACTAGAAAACCAATAGTTTTGAGAAAATCATGAGTTTATGGTATATTTTCAATTCTAATTTGGAATTAAAGGCTCTTACTAAATATTTTTTAATTCATACTTGTACCTATTTTCTCTTACATTAAAAACCTCAACCTTCCCAATATTTAAATACTTATCTGCCCTGTGCTATAAAATATATTAGCTACAAATTAATAATAAAGTAGCATTACCAAAATTTAGACTAGTGAATGAAATAAAACATTTTTTGTTAGTCTGTTTATTCTTAAATTATTTTCTGTAGTAGATACACAAAGAAAATACTGTGTTAAGTCTCCTGAAATAGTTGTTTTGTAAATGTGATTATGTATCCAGTTCATTGGTTTCCGTTTATTTTCAGTTCTAGCATCTACTGTATTTTATTTGTATTTGTCCTATCCATTCTTTATTCCCCTGTTTCTCTTTTTCTGACCTCTTTTGGATTAATATAGTATTTTATGTAATATATTAAGATATACCTCTGTGCTATTTTTCAGTGTTTTCTCTGGAGATAACTTTTCTTAATCTACAATCTAATAATTGTATACAAATTTAAAGTAATATATAAACATTACCATGCCCTAACTTTCATTTATTAACTTCTATTTCTATGTTTCTTATTATCATATATTGTACTTCTACAGATGTTATGAATTCAGTAATATGTTATTATTATTTTTGCTTTAAGTAATCAGTAGTGTCATATAATTTTTATTTTTTATATATTTATATTTCACATTTATGCACATATTTACTCCTATTTCTCTTTGTTTCTTCCTGCACATCCAGGCTTCCATCTAGTGTCTTTTCTTTCAGTTTCAAGAAATTCATTTAACACTTGTGGTTGTTGCAGTTTATTGTAGATAAATTATGTCAGGTTTTGCTTGTCTTAAAATGTCTTTATTTTGCTTACCTTCCTGAAGTTGACTTTTTTCCTCCCCATTTAGCATTTGAGAGAATTCTGCTGTCTTATATTTTCCATTGTTTCTGATAAAATGTTAGTTGTTGTGCTTACAAATGTTTTCTCTATATAGACTATCTTTGGCTGGAATGATGAGGGGCAGAGAGTTATACTCTTATGATATTCTTTGGTTTTCATAAGTTTTATTATATATTCTCTGGTAAGGTTTCCTATGTATTTATCCTGCTTGAAGATCACTGAGTTTCCTTGATATGTAGGTTTATGCCTTTCATCAAATCTAGGAAATTCTTAGCCATTATTTTTTTTTCAAATTTTTCTGCCCCATTCCTTCTTTTCTTTTCTGAGACACCAATTACTCATGTGACAGACCATTAGATATTGTCCCAGTGGTCTCAGATTATCTTTAGTTATTTTTTTCCCTTTTTTTTTTCCAATATGAACAATTTATATTCTCTTACCTTCAAGTTCAATGCATTTTTCTTCTGTTATTTTAGCCTACTTTTACATGAATCAAAAACACTCTTTATATCTGTTACTACTTTTTTATTTCTAGTTTTTCCATTTTGCTCTTATTGAGAGTTTGCATATTTCTGATGAATTTAATATTTTTATGCATGCTATCCATCTTTCTCATTAGAAATTTTATTAATAATATTTTATCATATATATTTTAAAGTCCTTGTCTCTTAAGTATAGATTTGCTTATATTAACTGTGTTTTCTGTTGCTTTCAGGTCATATCGTCCTACTTCCTTGTGAATACAATAATTTGCAATTTTATGATGGACACTGTCATTAAAAAATAAAAACTAACCTAGATAATATTTACCTCTGGAAACATGTATACAGTTTCTCTGCCATGTTGCTGATTTAGAGTTGAGCTGGTCTCAGTTTGTTGCCATCTTAGATTTAGTGTACTACTGGCTTCCAGACATTTGAAGGCAGGATCAAGGATTTTCCTTTAGTAGAGCTCTCCTTCCACCCCACCCCCACCCCCATCTCATATCTATCTCTGTCTCTCTCCTTTACCACCCATCTGTGAGCTTCCTAGTTGTTGGGGAGTTCTCTTTGCTCTCCAGCATCCAGGACCACACCTCCCCTATTATCATTTTCTGTGCTTTGAAAGACCCATTTCCATATTGATTCCTTGCTGTACATCCTTTGGTTGGCCATGTTCCCTGTACTGTCAGAAGGCCCCATGAATCCTGGAGGGATCTTTCTCAGTTCTCCTCTTCCAGGTTTCAACAGGCTATTGCCATGTGGATCAAGAATGTTCTGAGTCCCTCAGGGCTGTTTTTCTCATTCCTCTTCCCATTCCCCAAACCTTCAAGGGCTGCTTCCTTTTTCTTAGGGAAGGCCCTGTGTGTCTTTGAAAAGGTAATATTTCACTCCCCTCCTGCTTTTCTCCCTAGCTTTCACTTGATTGCTTTGCTTTCAAGGAAAATGTTATGTACTATGTAGGGGTCTCTCTCAGTTTCCCTGCTATGGCCCCAGCTTTTGGTAGGGTTCTGCCTTTCATTTAGTGAAGGCTCCTTTAGCCTTTGTGCCTTACTATTATGAGGTACGAATTAGATGTTTCATTAACTGCCAGCTGTATGCCTGAATCTCAGAAAAATAAAGACACATAGATATTTGCAAAATAAATGTTACCAGTACATGTAGAGTCACTAAAAGTTTGCAGGTGCCATAACAGAATGAAGAGAAAAAAATTGAAAGGTGACTTCATCAGGCAAAGTTAGTACTTCCCTTCATGACATTAACTGAATCTCTCTATGGTGTGTTGTCTCCACGGTAAATGGAACATATGGTATAGGTTGGGCTTCTGTTAGAACAAAAGTATATGGATTATATTATATTTTGGCTCAGTATATTTCAGTTTTTTTTAAAGCAGGATGACACAGATCCTTACCTATATAATATATATCATAATATATAAATAATATATTCACATATATAATTATGTATACATTTTATACATATACATTTGTGTATATATTGGAGAAGGAAATGGCAACCCACTCCAGTATTCTTGCCTGGAGAATCCCTTGGACAGAGGAGCCTGGCAGGCTACACACTCCATGGGGTTGCAAAGAGTCAGACACGACTGAACAATTAACACTTAACTGTGTGTATATATATCTTTCTCATTATGTGTGTGTACAGCGTATATATGTATATGTTTTATATACATATATAGTATGTATATATATATATATCTGATAGTTGAATGTAGTCTTATTATGCTATTAGTATTAGATATGTAAGCTTCACTAACTTGCCCTTTCACTAAAAAAATGAAATAAACCTCTCAGGAAGTTCTGACATTTAGACAGAGAGAGAGAATACCACCCTTCCCTCCCTCTGTACCTCCTGTGGCTACAGGAAATTTTCACTCAAAGAGCCTATTGTGTTCTCAGGTCCACATTCTTTCCTGACATTTGTGATTTCCTAGACCTCTTCAGTTGTCTTGGGTCTGTTTCTGTGTGCATCTCTGCTTTGTACACAATTTTAAATTTGAGTCACTGTTCACTGTTGCACAAAGCATGAAGGTTTAGTAAAGTCTTTTTTGAAGTGCAGATATAAATAAATCAGCTATCTGTGTTTGAAAAGTCTAAACTAAAGTGCAGTTGTATGCTTCAGCTTGTCAGTGGATATTTATGAGGTGAGCATAATACTGTAACGGTTATAGCAGTGAAATATATCCTGTGCAGAACGCTAGTAAAGGAGCTTGCAGGTGTTAATGCCAGCAGAATTTTAATGCTCAAGAGATGGGAAATGTGGCACTTCCTCTGGTTAATGCTACTCTGGTCACACTAACAATGGATTGGCAAAATCAATTTTCAAATATTGCTACAGAGTTGGGGTCTATGCACTTAACCAACAGTAAATATATTGGTTCCTACTGTTGTCTAGTTTTAATCTCCTGGTTTCATTAGCAAAAGAACAGTAACGGCACTGGACATTTTTATTTGGGGTCTCAACTTTCTACTCCTACTTATTATGTGACCCAAGAGAAGGTATTGCCAACGATGAAATGTCAATGAACTTCTTACTCTAATAGATACTTGGTGTTTCCTGAAAATCACCTAAGTGGAGTTAAGTGATGTACCAGTTTGTAATATATCCTTGGTACATTCTGTTCCTTCTTATACTGAGAGAAACTGAGTAAAGCCTTTGCATAGACCTCAGCTCTAAGAGATGAATTGGCATATAAGTACATTTAAAGTTTATAAAGCATCATATTGTGCTTATTTTTTTCTAGCTATCAAAGAAAATGAAGTTAAGCATCTAGTCTTTAGACCTAGGAGATTTATTTTTGTAGAAGAACTTTTGGAATTGTATGAAATAGTGTAGTTTCAACCTGTTTGCATGTTTAAGCTTCAAATTCATATAGGTTAAGATTAAACTGACATCAGCTATCTCTATGGTACTTCAGTAAGTCCTACCAGAATAAGAAAAGGCAACAAAGAAGGGAATTAGACAAGATTTGATCTTTTGTGTAGGACAGAGATTGAGGTGTAATACATTTGTTGGAGGGTTTTAAAGGGTTTTAGATGAGTGTGGAGTCTTCATAATTAAGAAAGTTGAGAATTAAGAGAGAAATATATTCATTTACAATTACTTATACTTAATCCACTTGTAAAGAAATATTGAGGAAAATGTATAATAAAACTTAAGGATAAAAATAGAGAGATAATCATGGGCCAAAGTTTTAGCTATACCAGAAAATGTACACTAAGAATAGCAATGCTTTAGAACATGATATAAGTCTGAGCTTTTGGAAGTCAAGGCGCAAAGAGAAAGGCTGAGTTATACAGTTGGCATTACATAATGCAAGGGAAACACGTGGACTTACCAGAAATGACAAGCTTTTTCCTACCTAGCTCTGAACTCCAAAAATTGATCCTCGATAGCAACTTTCCAAAATGCAAAATTCTCTATTTATGATCAAACTTTCATATGGGTTCTTGATATGAGCAAATGTTGAAGGGATAATGCTTTAATGTTATCATACATTTATTTAGGAAGGCATTATATTTCTTAAGAGAAGTAAAGACACTAAGTCCAGGTATATTGATAGTTTACTGGTGATCTGGTTTTACATAGGTATGAATAGCTTGAATAATAGTTATCAAAATACAATTTTAGTTTAAGTAAAAACAAAATCTTATATGAATTGTGATTTTAAAGCATAGATAAGAGTACAGCTTCTTGATTTGAATTAGGAGAGCTTGTATTTGTCTGTTTCCTCCATTCTTGTGCACTGTTCCAGCTGAAGTGGCTCTTTTAGAACCCACAGGACATCATGGACTACAGCATGAGAAATCAGACTGACCTAGAGAAATCAATGGCTAGCATTTCACTTAGAACCTCACTTTCAAAGATAGTTTCACCCACAGATCTGGGGAGGAAGGATTCCAAAATTATTATTGATGAGTGCCTAAAGTATACATATTCTATGTTGTTGATTGAGTGGATACACACACACACACACACACACCTTGCTTGTTGATTGAGTGGATACACACACACACACACACACACACACACCCCTTGCTTCTTTGTGCCTCAGTGGTAAAGAATCTGCCTGCCAATGCAGGAGACACAGGAGATATAGATTTGATCCCTGGGTCAGGAAGATCCCCTGGTGGAGGAGATGGCAACCCACTCCAGTGTTCTTGCCTGGAGAACCCCTTAGACAGAGGAGCCTGGCAAACTACAGTCCCCAGGATCACAAAAGAGTTGGACACAACTGCATGACAGAGCACACGTGCCTACATATGCCTTAGATTCTGTGCATTTTATTGGAAAGTTTGATGTCGTATGAAAGTTTTATCTTATATTTTCATTTAAAGGTAATCAACTCCCGTATGCACAGGGTTTGAGGTAGGCTATGTGTACACATGTACACACTCATGAGTGTGAACCCGCACACACATACAAACATTTAAAGAAGTTACATTGCTGATTGTGACCTGGACAAATCCTTGAACAGGGCTTTTATGGAAACTCTTAGTATTGTGTACCATAAAAATGAAAATACTGTGTATTATAAAATGTATTAATTATCATCTTCTGCCATACTCATGCCCTCTTGAGTAGAACCACACTCACATAGGTTCATCAGGATATTGACTGTAAAAGACAACCTTGAGGCAAGTAAATGAGGTGACCTGTGGGAACATGAATGCTGAAGAACTTTGGCATAGATGGTAGATGATGGTGATTCCTGAGAGCAGTCAGTGGGTTCCTGGGCTGATTTTTAGAAACATAAATATAGATCGTTAGAAAGGATCACACTTTTGCTGATTGAATTTACTATTTGAAAACTATTTTTTTAAACTATCAAATGTATAAATATACAGAGAAGATATAAAATAGAATGTAAGAAATCATACAGCTCCACTCCTCATGGTATGTTTGTTGCAGTCTGTCAGTCTTGTCTTTTACTCTTTAGACGTACATTGTTAGTTGCTCAGTTGTGTCTGACTCTTTGTGGCCCCATGGACTATATGAGCCCTCCAGACTCCTGTCCATGGAATTCTCCAGGCAAGAATACTGGAGTTGGTAGCTGTTCCCTTCTCCAGGGGATCTTCCTGACCTGGGTCTCCTGCACTGCAGGCAGATTCTTTACCGTCTGAGCCGCCAGGGAAGCCCACCAGACATATACATTGCATAATAATAAATAGAGTAAGTAAGTAAGTAAGTGTTAGTTGCTCAGTCGTGCCTGACTCTTTGCGACCCCATGGACTGCAGCCCACCAGGCTCCTCTGTCCATGAGACTTTCCAGGCAAGGATACTGGAGTAGGTTGCCATTTCCTTCTCCAGGGGATCTTCCCAACCCAGGAATCAAACCCTGGTCTCCTGCACTGCAGGCAGATTCTTTACTGACTGAGCTACAAGGGAAGCCCAATAAAAAGTATATATATATATATTGGAATTTTTTTCACTTATTATTTCCCTACATCTTTAAATATTTTTAAATTTTTCTATTTTAATGGCTACATATATGATAATGAATAATAATTTAATTTTCCTCTGCTAGAAATAAATATCAATTAACTGTTATATTTTTCGTATTATAAAAACCCAATGGTAAACATTTTGAAATCTTTGTCTAGACACTTTACTGGGCTGAGTTCCCAACATGAAATTACTGAGTCAAGGAATATAAGCTTTTAAAGACTTATTACACATGTGACTTACTATATAATTTTTGCTAATTTATGCTTTCACTAGCAATGCATGAGAGTTCTCTTGTCACAGAAGCTCACTAATTAGGTAATGTGCTCAATATAAAGTTGCATAAAACAGTTTTACGTTCAAAGTGAGGCAGTTTTATTCCTTTTAAGTCATAATTTTTATTAGGTAAATAAAATGTCATACCCAGATCATAATACCATGGTTTCAATTATTAATATATAAATGCCTTTCTAATATTCTACAACTTAAGTTGGTAAATATGCCCATAACAATATTGTTTATAGTTTATTTGCCTTATTGATTGTTTAACATATTAAGAAGGTAAATTGTAACCTCGTCAGTCATTATCTGAATTATCATAGTTTTGAAATTAATGTACTTTAAATGTATTTGGCTATAATCTAAAGTCAGTAGTTATTCTGTTTGTTCTACCTAACCTTAATTTTTTAAAATGTTTAAGTAGTTTTGCTCCTAATCTATGTCATACAAAATGAATAAATTTAATAATTATTTCATTGCATCCAAAGAATTCTATACTCCCAAGGCAAAAGAATAGAATATATTCATAGTTCATTTTTAAATGAATGCAGTCCTAAGGATGCTATTTTAATTCAGTTTCATATTGACTATATGTTATTACTGTTGAAACTTATGAACTAGTGATTTACAAGGCATGGTATGAAATTCAGATTGGTTGTAGTGATTGACTAATTGAATAAATAATATGGTGTTACCTAAATCATCACAACAACAGTGTACTTTGATTTTACCCATTATTTAGATGCATGATTAGAGCATGATTTTAAGTCAGGAAAATTATTTTTAAAATATTCAATAAAAATTTGGAAATATAGAGAAAATTAATGTTTTTTTTCTGCCTGCAATGCAGGAGATCCAGGTTCAATCCCTGGGTCTGGACGATCCCCTGGAGAAGGACAGGGCATGGCAACCCACTCCAGTATTCTTGTCTGGAGAGGAGCTTGGTGGGGTCCATAGGGTCTCAAAGAGTCAGGCACGGCTGAAGCAACTTAGCATGCATGCATAATACAATATTACATGTTATTATATATTATTCTGTAAACACTGTGTCACCTGAATTCAAGCTCCTTTTATTATTTTGTAAAATATAGCATAAATGTAATATCGCATGCATGCTCAATTGCTCAGTTGTGTCCGACTCTGCAGCCCTCGGGATTGTAGCTCCTCTGTCCATGAAATTTTCCAGGCAAGAATACTGGAGTGGGTTGCCATTTCCTACTCCAGAGGACCTTCCTGACCCAGGGATTAAACTCGCATCTCTTGCATCTCTTGCATTGGCAAGTGGATTCTTTACCACTGAGCCACATCTATCTATTTTAACTCTTGCTAGCAGAAACCTTGCGTTCATTTGTTTTAACATATTACAATTTTAGTGGTTTATTTTTGAGAGTCTATAGTTCTTTACCTGGTACTAGTATTAACCTCTATTTAGAGAATAAAATATTAAAATTATGTATCTATGTATATTTCTGTATATTTAGGTTAGTTCAACTGACTTTTTAAAAAATTTTCAGAGCTTGATTGTTTATAATTACAGTGAAATAGGGGGGCTTCCCTGGTGGCTTAGCAGTAAAGAATCTGCCCGCAATGCAGGAGATGCAAGTTCAATCCTTGGGTCAGGAAGATCCCTGGAGGTGGACATGGCAACCCACTCCAGTATGCTTGCCTGGAAAATTCCACAAACAGAGGAGCCTGCCAGGATACAGTCTATAGTCACAAACAGTTGGACACAACTGAGAGACTAAGTGCACACATGCATACTAAGTGAAATAGTCTCAGGAAAAGAATCGCTATTTACTACTAATATTTTCCATTCTGAACCATTCAGTGATGAGTCATTTGCTCAAGCTATTTCATATTGCTTTCCTTGTTACCTTGGTAACAAACCTGTATTGTATAGGCATTGTAAGCATGAGGATATAGCAAACCTAGAAGCCCTGTCATAGCCCATTTCCTGTGAACAAAAATTACTCTGCAGTGTTCTGGCCTAGACTGCTTGCCTTGCCATGTGATATCAATGGCAGCCCAAACATTCTTGACCCTAAACATAATTAGCATGATATTGACAGGTTTTGTAAGCTTAGTATTGAGTAGTATTTGAAGGCCCATAGACTCTTAATTATAGCCACTTGCAACCAGGGTAGTTGCCTTGATTTTAGAATATTCTGGTAAGTGAATGGTAGTAGCTAGCATGAAATAATCCCCTGGGAGTAAGATAACTGATGGAATACTAAACAAAAATTTCCTTTGGCCAACAGTTTCTTTTTTTCTTGATTATTCTTTATCTGTCTTTTCTTTTTAGAACTACTCCATTCTATGTTTTTCCATATTATCTTCTCTCCTTTCCACTGTTGTATTTTTCTCCTTTGTAATCCATTTTTCTCTCTCTCTCAAATTCGTACTTTTTCTGTTTTCCCATTTTCAAGGTCTTCTTCTCCCCAAGTAGAGGTATTCTTTTTTTAATACAACATCCAGTTGTTTCTAAGCAAGTATTTATTACATGTCTGTTCTATGTTAAACATTGTGCAATGATGTCATAGACAGGAGATGGATAGTGACTGGTTTTTAATTGAGAGTTTACTATATGCCAGGTACTATTCTAAGTGCTTTATAGATATATATTAACAGACTTAATAGTCTTTATAAACATTCAATTTTTAATCTCCATTTTATTGATGAAGAAACCATAAGTTGCTCATGATCCCACAGTTAATAAATAGCAGAACTGGGATACATATTCAAGCTTTGGAGCACTCAGATTGGAGCAAGCAATTATGATGCAATGTGGTTTGGCCATTGAAAGTGAAAGTGAAGTCGCTCAGTATGACTCTTTGTGACCCCATGGACTGTAGCCTACCAGGCTCCTCCCTCCATGGGATTCTCCAGGCAAGAATATTGGAGTGGGTTGCCATTTCCTTCTCCAGGGGATCTTCCTGACTCAGGGATCGAACCTGGGCCTCCTGCATTGCAGGCAGACACTTTAACCTCTGAAGGCTTAGACAAAGGAAGTAACTTTTGAACAAGACTCTAAGTTACCAACTTCTGAATTCCTATAAATTAAAACATGATCAGATCTTGATAAAAGTGAAAAACCCTGAGTCCATGATTAGAAGAAGAGGAGGTATTTGGTTGTTTTTATCAATGTGTGTGCTAAAATCCAGGGTATATATGCTATTCACCAGGGTTTTGAGGTACTTAAATCAATAGACTGATGATCAGTGCTTAATCCCAAGGTTGGGAAGAGTTGGAGTAAGGACCTCAGGGTGAAAATCAATAGGGCTTTCTTCATTTTAGTTTCTAGTCTTTAATTAAACCACACCAAATGAAATAGAAAATAACTTGGTCTGGAATAGTTTAGATGTTGACATTATTTTGAAAATTCAAGTGGACTATGAATTTCTCTGTTTAAACTCTCCAGTTGCTTAAAATAAATGAATCAGGGTCACTAAGATTAATCTGGTGTGTAGAGTAGAAATGGTCAGAGAAAGAACCTTACACCTAAATCTAGTTAACTAGTGATGAAATCCAAATAAAAGTAGAAATTCATGTAACTTCTTTTTCAAAATGATATAGAAGAGAGAAACTTTTACATTTTTGGTCCATAATAAATACACAAGAAAAGATGTCATTAATTTTTTTTGTATCTTTGCTCTCTGAATGCTATTCCTTATATATTTCCTTTTCTTTGGTTCTGGAAAACTGCCAGAAAATAATATTTTTAATATACATCATTGTTTTAATATGCACAGTTAAAATCTATTTCTCATTGTATGTATTTATACTGTTTATACTATTGTGGCTCAGAAGGACTGATTTACTGCTTTGCCCAAATATTTATTTTTTATGTCGTTTTCCTTCCTACCCCCCTGGAAAAATTTTTTTCAAAAGGCATATATCATGAAAATAACATTTAAAAATATTTTTCTTGGCACTTGATGCTAAATGTAGCTAATCTGGAGAAAAGCATCTTTTCCCTTAATATTCGTAATGAAAATCTTGTTTGAAGGTTCTAGATAATACAAAAATAGAGTCTAAGTACATGACCTGTGACCATTTCATTATCAAGGAATTTTGATCTCATTCTAAAGTAGTCTTCTCCATGATTTTCTCACACTTCCTTTTGCATAGATACTATCTGTAGATATTAGGCACAAAGCAAGGAATAAAATCAACAATCGTAGTAATAACATTACCTCCAAAATTATTTAGAAGGCAGATAATTTGATGAATATTTGCCTCTTAGGCAGGAACAAATGTAAACTACCTTGCTTTAATATTTCTTATTGATTTCTGAAATTTCCAACTTGTTGTACAGTGATTTTTGAGAGGAAAACAGACCAAAATCTTATTTCCTTTTTAATGTACCACGTACATAGGATGTACACTTGAAATAAATGTATTATTCATATTTAGAGGGAAATGAAAAGACAGTCTAAAATATGAAGTTAGAGAGCAGATATTAAGAGAAATAGGAAAATCTCAATAAGATGATGATCTGAACCCTAAAGTTGAAAGCAGTGTGGTAGCTTTGGACTAAGGAATCTGGATATGATTTAGACTGTACAAGACATCCTCACTGTCAAACCAAGGAGGGGGAAATAGGGGATCTTTTATTACTAACTGGAACTTTATTTTCAACTAATTCTTGGATTATTTATAGTTACATATAAAACAATGTTTCTCTATAAGCTCTATTGAAGTGCTAAGGAACTGGATTGGCAGACTGTCTTTGGAAATGTGGAGTGCAAATAGAGTCACTACGTGTAGAGACCATGTAACAGTGGTGTGCAGTTGTGAGACATGGTCGAGAGTAGTGGACAAGAATGCTAATAAGTCTCTTGTGAAAGTCTATTATAAAATAGAATCACAAAGAAATGGCATCTCTCCCTTTCTCCCTGACTTCTTATCCCCAATCTCTTAAATATACTCCTCATGTATACATTTTTGAAGCACCAATTTTATATCAGCTTTAAAAGTACCAGCTTGAATAAAGGGATACTTTTATTTCATTATAGAAAATGTAGCTTTGTGGCTTTGATATTTTTATTGCTAGGATAGTGATACTGTTCTTTAAATAACAATACCAAAGTTGTATTTCCCATAGTTTATGTTTTTTTCCACTCTAATTCTGTCATGCCATTGTGTAGGTGTACTTGCTATGGTAAAGATCTGAAAACACCATCATGCTTTGACACAGAGGAAAAAAAACTTATGACCATGTTTCATCTTAATGTCAACCGTACCTTGGGTAATTGTTTTATCATAGTAGAAAAACTAGGTGTTCTTGGGCTTTTTAAATAATTATTTCAGTATTTCAATAACTATTTGTTTCTTTCCTAGGGCCGGTGCATAAACTTCTCTCGAGTTCCATCTCAGTAAAAGGAAAACAAGAAGGCCAAGAGGTACGAAGGTGGTACATGTTCACAATGCCGATGAAAAAAAAAGTGCATTTCAGAAGTTTTTGGAAGAGCAGCTTTATTCCTCTCAGTCAGGAAATGTTTTCTCTGCCTTCTGCTTTGCTTCACCAAACATTTTCAAACACTTGTTCTGCTGTCTACATGGGAGTTGATGAAACTCAATGGTAACTCATGATTCAGGACGTTGAAAATAAAGAGGAACATTAATGGACATGCTGTGGTTTATACAAGAAGGTCTGCTTGAATGTGTAAAAGAGGAAAAAGTGAAAACAAAAGTGTGAAGATGATGTCAAAATAGGGAGAAAAAAAACAATTGGTCGAGGTGGATCCTGAATGGAGGAAGGAGTGTTTTACATAGAAACATGGCACTTGTGTGTTTACATGGCAAGATTGTTAGCCAAAGGCAGAGTGCGAAATCTCCCACCAGGCTCAGCAGATAATGGAGTCTATTGCCTTATAGCTATGTCAGATCACGAAAGCCTTCCAAGTCCCCCTACCACAATGTGCCTTCCGGGAAGCTTCTGACTGGAAAATCTTGTCATTCTAACACTGAAAAGTGCACACGCATGACAAAATGTAGACAGGATGCCTCAAGGTATTGGTAGCAAGCAAGATTTTGCCCTTTAGTTTTTGAAGACACCTTCCTTTCATTATGCACTTGGGAAAAGAAGAAAATTAATAGTGCATTATTCCACAGGAAGACAGCCTCTAACCAGAGATCTTGAGTGGAGTTTAATGGACTCATGATTTGAGAACTTGTCCCTGTGATGGGTCGATTTACCCCTCTTGCTATGTTTAGGGCTTAGTAGTGCATAAAGCATTAATATCTGTAAACATATCTAGGAGTTTGTTTTGCTTTTAATTTAAAGGAAGCAGTAACCACAAAGCTTCCGCTCAGGGTTTTTTCTTCCTCCAAGTCTCCAAGGGCTCTTCAGCGTCACAAGCCAGCAACTCTCTTTGCATGAAAATTTCAAAGTTTAATTAATATAATTAAAGGCAACAGCAAGCAGCAGCCTGTGAAGATTTTGCTCATCTTTTTTATGCCTTTTGACATTGAATGACCTATTACTGTATGCGTATTTCTTGGATTTTTGAGGGGCACTCTACCTTGGTTGTGATTCAGTAGAGAAAAAACAAAAAGACCTCCTCTCGTCAAATTATAAATGAAAATATCAGGAGGGTCGACCACCCCGAAACATCGAAAATGTCTGTATTATAATTTTTTTCAAGAAAAACCACCATCATGTCACGTCGACGATGCCAAATTATGTTAGCGTGAGCGGAAAGACTGTGGGGGAGGAAGGAGGCAGCAGCTGAAGGAAAAGCTCAAATGATCTAGTCACTTTCGATACTGTACTTCAGATGCGAAATGGATATTCGACTGGAGACCTGACAAAGTGCGCCTGCTTTGATGTGAACTGGTATAGACAATGACCAGTGGCTGGGTCAGTGGGATGTCTCTCTGCGAGCACAAAGGCTTATCAAATGACACTAAAAATAAGTTCAACAACCATCATGTTGGAAGGGAGAAGGCGAACATTTCATGTTTGGCGGGCATGTGAGTGCACAAGATGGAAACAGCGATTTGGAGCATCCCAGTATAATTACCCCCATTGTGCTCTTAATGGAAATTTCAAAGGACGGGAGTGATTCTGATGGTTGGTGTTCAGATCTGTGGCACTGTTCCAAGAAGCCTTACTCAGACACACGGATTTTTATATATAGATATACGTATATATCCTCTAGCTTGAATCTTTTGCTCAAGTTTATTTATGTCACTGGCTGGCTGGATCCAAAGTCATGTGTCTCCATATTCATAAATAAAATTTTACCTGTGCTTTGGCTCCCATTTTCTTTAAGCCCACATACACTCAAGCCTTGTTTGGTTGAATATTGAATTGTCTTGGCTAGTTGCAGGGACAGAATTGTATCCAGTTCCAAAATGTCTGTTATGTTCACAAATGATAGTGTTGGTAGTAATTATCCATGTGTGCAAGTGTAACTTGGAAACCACATACATCCCCATTGAGTTCTTGTAGACCATTGTTCTACGTTTGCATCTGGGGCAGATGCTGTTTTCTTAATTTGGCCTTTCATTTCTGATCAGTTGTTGTTTAGTCACTAAGTCATGTCCAGCTCTTGCAACCTCATGGACTGTAGTCCATTGGGCGCCCCTGTCTATGGGATCTCCCAGGCCAGAATGCTGGAGTGGGTTGTCATTTTCTTCTCCAGGGGATCTTCCAGACCCAGGGATTGAACCCATGCCTCCTGCGCTGGCAGGTGGATTCACCACTGAACTATCAGGGAAGCCCTTCTGATCAGCGCACACCACCCCTAAATGGTATTGAAGAGCATAAAGGGTACATACAGAAGCTAAGTCTGCTTCTTTGGTAGTTCCTTTGAGTTCGTCTAGTATCATATGGCATTTCTATGACACTTTTATTTTTTATATGAGCAATGTAAGTAGACCTTTGCCCTTAAGTGGCAAAGTAGGTTTCTGTAGATTGTAAGGAAAATGGATTTCCGGTTCTAATATCACTATGAAGAGCTCTCAGTGAAGAGGGAGAGGCAGTGGTCTATATACAGACTACAAACGTATCATTCATGAAGTTCAAAGACATGGAATTTTATTGCACTTGAAGATACAAACTAGATCTAGGCTAATGATTTTCTCTGATTTTGCTAACTAGCAAATTGAGAATAATTTGCTTAAAAAGTGTTGTTTTCTCACAAAAGGACAAAATTGAAAACCTCTGTGCCTTTCAGTTAAGAAAATAAAAGGTTAAAATAAAGCCATTTCTTTAAGTTTAATAGTGTTTTCTATTGAGAAACAGTTCCTGTTTAATTTTCTGGACATAATATCAGTCAAGATCTACTTTCTGTGAATAAGCCAGTTTAAGTCTTTATCCACAATCCATTTGTGTTGCATAAGGTTGCAAAAACAATTAAGTGGGAAATGACTCCTAACTTATGTGTCTACTCTGCCTGGAAAGAAAGTTTTGAAGGCATCTATATATATTTCATAACAATGTCTGTTCTTTATGGATTTGATCCATAAATATTTATCTATCTGAAAACTTTGATACTTGGAATGTTTTCCTTAAAGCATTTGGTGCTCCAAGAAGAAACATTTGGTGCTAAGAGTTACAGCACTGATGTCTTTCCCCAAGTTAATTCTATTTTAAATTTTTATATTTCCTTCCCAATGAGATGCAGAGTAAAATTTGAGACCCTCCATTAAGTGGGGAGCAGCATCTGTCATCTATGGATAATTACTATTTTGGCAAAAATATATAAGGTTTAAACGTTCTACATTTTAAATTGTTAGAAAGGAAATGATTTGCTTATATTTTTCCTGAATTTTATTCTAACCACTTTAAATCATAAATTATTCAATATTTGTTTTTCTAATAAATCCTTACTGGATACAAGATCTGAGTGTCTCTGTGAACTTAACTTTATTATCTAGATATCACTGACCATTGTTTACTGCTCAGAGGCATTTTGTTAGATTATTTTAAAAATTAAAACAGCCTGTACTGTGGCCAAGAAGGTGTCTAAAGTGTTTTTTTTTTAATTGAACTGCTTACATATATTATTTTTCAATTTTAAGAGGGTAAAATATAAATGAGTAACATTTACAAATATTGTAAATATTACAACTTCCTCTATCACAAAGCCTTATGGTTAACTTTTACTAGATTTTGTTCAGCATCACATTACTTTAGGAAGTTTATCACTTCTCTATTGCTACTGGAAAAATGTTAGTATTGCACAGTAGAGAAATACATACATTATTTTAATATGAAAGGAAATACCTGTTCTAAAGTCATCCAGTAACTCTGATTCATCTCTTGGATGTTTACGTAAAGAAACAAGCAGGTGAGACTGGAGCGTGTTGTCTGCAGGTGATGAAGTGAGTGTGGCCACATACTCTAGACTCAGTTAGATTAATATTTTACCAAGTGAATTTCTATGGCTTATTTCAGAGAACACTTCAATTTGGGGATGTTTCTACTCTTACCAGGATCTAATCCAGTCAGTTTGACAAAAGATAGAAAAACTTCTTTCTCATAGTGTAGCAAGCCCTGTGCTGGGGTTTTTTTTTTATGCATTTTATTTTGGGGCTCTTCTGCCAAAAGAAAATGCTGATAAGAAAGTACAGAGTATAATATGCAAATTTATATTAAAATGTGCTTGTTCAGATTGCTTTGCAAGAACTATATTAAGGTAAAGTGTGTGTGTGTGTGTGTGTGTGTGTGTGTGTGTGTGTGCATGAAGCAGGCAAGGAAGAGAGAGACATGGAGAGAGATGGAGGTTGACTCAGACTGCATGCATGCTCAGTTGCTCAGTCGTGTCTGACTCCAGCCCGCCAGGTTTCTCTGTCCATTGGATTTTTCAAGGGAAGAATACTGGAGAGGTTTAACATTTCCTCATCCAGGAGATCTTCCTGATCCAGGGATCAAACCCACATTTCCCATCCTTATTCTTTGCAGGTGGATCCTTTACCACTGAGCCATTGGGGAAGCCCAAATGTGCTACGAATTGTTTTGGCTTAAGAATCAGATGATGGAAGTTCTGGACCTAGATCTAGCCACAAGTAGCTTGATGAAATTGAACAAACTAGCTTCTCAAACACAGAGTGAAAATGGATGACCTGGAAATACCTAAATTTCCTTCCAGCTCTGACATTTTGAATATACATCTTATTTGATGTTTTAGTATTTATATATATCATATTTTAGTGACTGGATTCATTTGTAGAATGTGATAATATTAGCTCTGTAAACTGCCATTTCATTATAAAAAAGGCATTGAACTATATAGTACAAGATCTGATAATTAGCCATGATAGAGTAATTTCTCAGTAAATTTCTTTTAACTATACTTTGTCAAAGATGCAACTGATAATAAACTTTATATCTGCTGAAACCTCTCAAAAGTTGTGTAAAATATTGGAAAATATATCCATGTGTTTCACTTAGACTTTATAGTCTTAGCAAGTGTCTCAAAGGCATATGTAAAGATAAACAGAAATTGTTAGGAGATATTTATGCTACAATTTTAATGATTGAGCTACTTCATACCCTGCAGAAAGTTAAACTCTTCTTTCCTTAGTCAAAATTGGGAAAAAAAATATCTTAATTGATGATAACTATGCTTGTGCATCCCACAACAAGTACTCATTGGAAAACATTTTATTGAGTAATGTGAACACAGCTGAGTATATGTACTGTGTTAAAATTGCTAACCTTTCACAAAGTCATCACTGTCTTATAGTAAAAGAAAACTCGTGGTAAAGAACCAGCTTGCCTAATGCAGGAAATATAAGAGATGAGGGTTTGATTCCTGGAGAAAGGCATGACAATCCACTCCAGTGTTCTTGGCTGGAGAACCCCATGGACAGAGGAGCCTGGCAGGCTATGGTCCATAGGGTCTCTAAGCGTCAGACACGACTGAAGTGACGTAGCACGCATGTACAGACCCTTAACATTGTCTCCTAATTACTGTAAAGTTATTTGTATCTTAGGTGAATTGTGTTTTCAAGATCATAAATGTCACTGGGTAATCCAAAATAAATTGAAAACTTACTGAAATGTGCATTGAAGTAGTTTGGTTAGAAACCTTGAGTTAATTTTCAAGAATGTAGACTATTAAAAAGATATGCATTGCCTTTATGTACTAAAAGGAAAGGCAATTTTAAATAATTTAGATGCAAAACAAAGGATCTGGGAGCTTTCAAAGTCATAGATGATAGAAAAAGGAAGTTGTTACATCATGTGCTAAATTAGAAGCAAATCTAAACCTCTCCGCATGATTTTGTACTCCACCATCTGATTTGTGTAAGTAACTAGGGAAAGAAAAGCTCACATTATGAAAGAAGATTGACTAGTTCGAGCAGATGACACCTGTAAATAGAATTTTTACAAGTTGAAATTCTGATGTGAAATGAAATGATTATCATTATCACACTAAGTTTTCTTCTGCATTCTTTTTTTAACATTCTCTAATTCTAAAAGTCTCTTGTTAATTAAACAGAGCAATGACAGACCTTCATCTTCTTTAAATACTTTGTTTGTGTGAGGCTGTCACATGGGAAGAAAGATTATATTTTAAACAATATGTTCAAGTGTAAAAAATCTTCAATAAATTCTTAATGTTTAAAAAAATGGGAGAAAGTTCCAGGGCTTCAGCAATTAAAGTCTTGGGACTCTTCCGAGGGTGCTGGATATTATAGAAAATTTGAAAAGATTTAGAATAATCTTTATAAAGGTTATCAACATTAAGTGATGACCTGGAATAGTCAATGTACTCTTTCTGATATGAAAAATAGTAGGACACAGCACTAAAAACAAAAGAAAATTATGTTGGCATTGAAAATACTCCGTGTCTCTGTGTTCCTGTCATTCCCAGAAAGCACTAAAATGCTGTATTGGTAGCCATGGTTTTTTTAAAGTTCTAATTCAAAATGATAAAGGCCAACTCATGAGTGATTTCAGAACCATTGAATCTGTTGTACTCCTCAAATTATTTCTTCATAATCATGGATAAAATGGAAGGGATGACTGATTTTTGTTTATTTATTTATGGCTGTGCTGGGTCTTTGTTGCTACACGGGCTTTTCTCTAGTTGTGGCGAGAAGGGGCTACTCTCTAGTTGTGGTGTGAGGGCTTCTCATACAGTTTCTTCTCCTATTGTGGAGCGTGGGCTCTAGAGCACGTGGACTTCAGTAGTTGGGGTACGTGGGCTCATTATTGTAGTGCCCAGGCTTTAGAACACAGGCTCAGTTGTGGTGCTTGGCCTTAGTTGCTTCTCGGCATATAGGATCTTTCTGGACCAGGGACAGAACCTGGGTCTCCTGCATTGGCAGGCAGGTTCTTCACCACTGAGGTACCAGGGAAGCCCCTGACTCTACTTTTAAAACTATTTCCCTCAACCTCTTTAAAAATCAGTCTAATAATTCTCAACCCAAGGTGTGCATATGTTTATAACTTCTAACTTTGAAAAAGACACTTTTAGCATCAATTCGATTGAGAAGAGAAGGCTTATATTAGCTTTCTAATGCTGCTGCAACAAATTACCACAAACGTAGTGGCTTAAAAGAACACAGATTTATTCTCTGACAGGTCTGGAGGTCAGATGTCCAAAATCATATTCACTGAACTGAAAAATTAAGGTTTGATCAGGGTTAGTTCCTTTTGGAGGCTGTTTCCTTGCCCTTTTCAGCTTCGAGTGGCTACCTGTATTCCTTGGCTTGTGGTCCCTTTCATTTTCAAAGTGTATCCCTTCAGCCTCTGCTTCAGTTATCACCTTTTAGCTCTAGCCTCCTTCTTCCTTTTTAAAAGGACTACTGTGATTACATGGGACTCACCTGCATATCCAGATAGCTTTCTCATCTCAAAGTCCTTAACCTCGTCACATCTGCGGAGTTCCTTTTGCCATATAAGGTAACAGTCACGGGTTCCGGGATTGGCCATGGATACCTTGTGCTCTGTGCTTAGTTGCTTGGTCCTGTTCCGCTCCTTCCAACCCCTTGGACTGTAGCCCACCAGGCTCCTCTGTCCATGGAATTCTCCAGGCAAGAACACTGCAGTGGGTAGCCATTCCCATGGACACCTTGGGAGGCTGTTATTCAACATACCATAAAGTTTATAATATTTTTCCTTTTGTAAATATTTTCCTTCTATCTGACACCATAAGAAAATATATAAGTTAACTTTAACTTTGTTTTTTTTTTTTACATTTATTTTTTCAGTCCAGTTCAGTTCATTTGCTCAGTCATGTCCAACTCTTTGCAACCCCATGGACTGCAGCACTCCAGGCCTCCCTGTCCATCACCAACTCCCAGAGTTTACCCAAACTCAGGTCCATTGAGTTGGTGATGCCATCTAACCATCTCATCCTCTGTCGTCCACTTCTCCTCCTGCCCCCAATCCCTCCCAGCATCAGGGTCTTTTCCAATGAGTCAGTTCTTAGAATCAGGTGGCCAAAGTATTGGAGTTTCAGCTTCAGCATCAGTCCTTACAATGAACACCCAGGACTGATCTCCTTTAGGATGGACTAGTTGGATCTTCTTGCTGTCCAAGGGACTCTCAAGAGTCTTCTCCAACACCACAGTTCAAAAGCATCAATTCTGTGCTCAGCTTTCTTTAGAGTCCAACTCTCACATCCATACATGACCACTGGAAAAACCATAGCCTTGACTAGACGGACCTTTGTTGGCAAAGTAATGTCTCTGCTTTTTAATATGCTGTCTAGGTTGGTCATAACTTTTCTTCCAAGGAGTAAGTGTCTTTTAATTTCATGGCTGCAGTCACCATCTGCAGTGGTTTTGGAGCCCCCCAAAATAAAAGTCTGCCACTGTTAACACTGTACCCCCATCTATTTGCCATGAAGTGATGGGACCAGATGCCATGATCTTAGTTTTCTGAATGTTGAGTTTTAAGCCAACTTTTTCACTGTCCTCTTTCACTTTCATCAAGAGGCTCTTTAGTTCTTCTTTGCTTTCTGCCATAATGGTGGTGTCATCTGCGTATCTGAGGTTATTGATATTTCTCTCAACAATCTTTATTCCAGCTTGTGCTTTATCCAGACCAGCGTTTCTCATTATGTACTCTGCATATAAGTTAAATAAGCAGGGTGACAATATAGAGTCTTGATGTATTCCTTTCCTGATTTGGACCCAGTCAGTTGTTCCATGTCCAGTTCTAACTGTTGCTTCCTGACCTTCAAACAGATTTCTCAAGAGGCAGGTCAGGTGGTCTGGTATTCCCATCTCTTGAAGAATTTTCCACAATTTGTGGTGATCCACACAGTCAAATGCTTTGGCAGAGTCAATAAAGCAGTATTCAATATTTTTCTGGAACTCTCTTGCTTTTTGATGATCCAACACATGTTGGCAATTTGACCTCTGGTTCCTCTGCCTTTCCTAAATCCAGCTTGAACATCTGGAAGTTCACCATTTCCGTACTATTGAAGCCTGGCTTGGAGAATTTTGAGCATCACTTTACAACTGTGTGAGATGAGTGAAATTGTGTAGTAGTTTGAGCATTCTTTGGCATTGCCTTTCTTTGGGATTGAATGAAAAATGACCTTTTCCAGTCCTGTGGCCACTGCTGAGCTTTCCAAATTTGCTGTCATATTGAATGCAGCACTTTCACAGCATCATCTTTTAGGATTTAAAATAGCTCAACTGGAATTCCATCACATCCACTAGCTTTGTTCGTAGTGATGCTTTCTAAGGCCCACTTGACTTCACATTCTAGGATGTCTGGCTCTAGGTGAGTGATCACACCATTGTGATTATCTGGGTCATGAAGATCTTTTTTGTACAGTTCTTCTCTGTATTCTTGCCACCTCTTCTTAATATCTTCTGCTTCTGTTAGATCCATATCATTTCCATCCTTTATTGTGCCCATCTTTGCATGAAATGTTCCCTTGCTATCTCTAATTTTCTTTAAGAGATCTCTAGTCTTTCCCATTCTATTGTTCTCCTTGATATCTTTGTACTGATCGCTGAGGAAGGCTTTCTTATCTCTCCTTGCTGTTCTTTGGAACCCTGCATTCAAATGGGAATATCTTTCCTTTTCTCCTTTGCTTTTCACTTCTCTTCTTTTCACAGCTATTTGTAAGGCCTCCTCAGACAGCCATTTTGATTTTTTGCATTTCTTTTCCATGGGGATGGTCTTGATCCCTGTCTCCTCTACAATGTCACGAACCTCCGTCCATACTTCTTCAGGCACTCTGTCTATCAGAGTTTATTTTTTTTACTGGAGTGTAATTCGTTCACAGTGTTGTGTTATTTTCTGCTGCACCATGAAGTGAATCAGCTATATGTACACATAGATCCTCTCCCTCTTGAACTTCCCTCTCACCCGGGCATCATACCCCTCTAGGTCATCACAGAGCCCTGAGCTGAGCTCCCTATGCTAGACAGCAGCTTCTCACTAGCTATCTACTTTGTACATGATGGTATATATATGTCAATCCTACAACTTTCTACATTAGATCTTTGCCTGCCCAAATTATTTAGATCTTGTCATCACATGAGTGGTTTTGTTTTTGGAGGAATTCCATTTGTCCTCATTCTGTGGCTTTGTATTTTACTTGAGATTTCTCTCATAAAAGGAAAAATGCCAGGGGATAAATTCTTGGAAGATTCTTGCCAGATGATAAACTTCACATGAGACTGAGAAGTATATGGGCAGGTTTTTCTTGCCTCCGGAGTATTTACCTGATCTATCTGGCATAAGCCCCAAAGTTAACCTAGATTTAGTTCCTGTAATACTTTTTGCTGTCATACTGAAAATCAGTTTAGAAAGTATTGAAAGATCACTAGAGCTAAAGAACAAAAATATGTTGACATTCTAATGCCAACATGAGCAACAAATGAGGGATAAGCAATATGCAGATTAGTAGGGAATAAGTTAAGGAATAAGTTAGTAAGTTAGGAATAATTAGTAAGGAATAAGTTAAGCCCTCATTCTGGTGGAGAAAAAAAAAACAGCTTAAGTAAATGGGTAACAAGTGGGACAGACGTTTTGAATGTGTGTGAGCTTTGGTCTAGGGTTTCAGGGGAAAATTGAAACAAGCAGAAACTTTGAAGGATGAAGACCCAAAGGGAGGAGGAAAGAAGAATCTTATAGACAGTGGACAAGTGCCCCAGAAGTAATCAAAACTAAGGCTACCTTTGAGGATGGAGAGTTTGGAATTACGAATAGAGAGCCAGGAAGAGTGGGAAAAGATGAGGCAGTATGATTTAGAAAGAAATCAGATTTTCATTTCTCTAATGATGAGCAATGTTGAGCATCTTTTCATGTATTTGTTGGCCATCTGTGTGTCTTCTTTGGAGCGATGTCTATTTAGGTCTTTTGCCCAGTTTTTGATTGGGATGTTTGTTTTTTTAATATTGAGCTGCATGAGCTACTTGTATATCTTGGAGATTATTCCTTTGTCAGTTGCTTCATTTAAAATGCCATATTATACTGGGAACTCTAATTAATGCACTCCGGTGACCTGAATAGGAAGAAAGTCCAAAAGGGAGGGGACGTATGTATATGCACGGCTGATTCTCTTTAATGATTATTCATTCGTTCACAGTAGAAACTTACAACATTGTAAAGCAACTATATGCCAATAAAAATGAACTTAAAACCAAACAAAAAGAAAGAAATCAGAGAGCATAGAGCCATGTTCACTATTTTTGACTGTTATCTTCAGGATGAAAAGAAGCCATTCAACCAAGGTTTGAAGGTCTAAAGCAGGAAAGCAGTTTGTATTCTCAGAGTGACATTTTGAAGCAATCACAGATTACAGAGGAGACCATAAAGGAAAGGATGTACTGCAGATGATTCAGTATCTCATCTCAAATATCACATCATTGTGCACTGTCTAGATGTTACATTTCTAAGTTTATCATTATTCAAAACTCCTTTGAAGTATGGGAACATTTATCTTCTACTACTTCAGTTAAGACATATTCCCCCTTAGTTTTAAGCAGATGCCATGTGTTTAAGGTTAGAACTAGCCATACACACTTCTATTTTTTTCTGTTACTTTTAAAATAAGTACTATTTTGAATAATTTTGTTACAGTTCTTTGCCCTTCCCCTGCACCCCCTGTCTTTCCAGGGTATCTCACTCCTATGCCTAGAGCTCTGGGGTCTGGCCTCTACCCAAGTTTCTCATTGCCAATCCGAATGCTTCAGCCTTACCCTCATATTCAGTTCGGTTCAGTTCAGTTCAGTTGCTCAGTCGTGTCCATCTCTTTGCGACCCCATGGACTGCAGCATGCCAGGCCTCCTTGTCCATCACCAACTCCCAGAGTTTACTCAGACTCATGTCCATTAAGCCAATGATGCCATCCAACCATCTCATCCTCTGTCATCCCCTTTTCCTCCTACCTTCAATCTTTCCCAGCATCAGGTATTGGAGGTATCCAATACTCCAAAGTATTGGAGTTTCAGCTTCAGCATCAGTCCTTCCAATGAATATTCAGGACTGATTTCCTTTAGGATGGACTGGTTGGATCTCCTTGCAGTCCAAGGGACTACCAAGAGTCTTCTCCAACACCACAGTTCAAAGCATCAATTCTTTAGCCCTCAGCTTTCTTATAGTCCAACTCTCACATCCGTACATTACTACTGGAAAAAACATAGCTTTGACTAGCTGGACCTTTGTTGGCAAAGTAATGTCTCTGCTTTTTAATATGCTGTCTAGGTATGATTAGCTAATCAGTACAATCGACCCTCCATATCCACAGGTTCTCATTGGTTGAATCTGCAGATGCGGAAGTGCAGAGATGGAGGGTCAATGACAATACTATGTCATTGTATAAGAAGGAGTTTGGTATCCATGGAAGGTGGAGTGTCCTAGTACCAATTCCCCATGCATACCAAAGGACTGGATTTCACAGGTGGTGCTAATGGTAAAGAACCTGCCTGGCAATGCAGGAGACATAAAAGACGCAAGTTTGATCCCTGGGTCAGGAAGATCCCCTGGAGGAGGGCATGGCAACCCACTTCAGTATTCTTGCCTGGAGAATCCCATGGACAGAGAAGTCTGGTGGGCTACAGTTCATAGGGTCGCAAAGAGTCAGACACGACTGAACGACTTAGCATG